>NC_043980.1:30693682-30728682 GCF_902150065.1 Myripristis murdjan
ACGCCAACATACGCCGCTCCTCTCCTAATTACGCCGTGGACAGTCCCTGGAGTTTTTGCGCGCAGGCTGTTCGCGATTCCACTTCAAACGCTCTCGCTCACACGCCCGCCCCACTTTGAGATGGCAGGTCAGCTCGCTCTGTCACTCCACGAACATCTGAGGGAGATAGCATATAGATTGGATTCAAAGAAACCTCTCCGTTTGAGTCCTCTTTCAAGCTAAAGCTATGCTTGAAATGTTAAGATCTAATTAGCTGGGCGTTTGACGGACTTCTCCCACTTTCAGAATTGTCACTGTCGACATATTGTCACAACATTTCAATTAAAAGCGCCCCCACCCCCCCACCCCCCCCAGTAGATTTGAGCAGAACACAGATTGATTATGGTTGGGACGGCGAAACAACAGCACATTCCACCACGCCGCAGTCCAGCGATGCACTTTAGAAAGTGAACTGCTGAGTTGGGAAGATCGTTGCCCTGAAAAGTGTGAAATTTGTGTGAAAGGTGGTGCTGGCGTGGAAACATGGAGTCATATGATGAGGAGGTGGCCGTGAGAATAGAAGGAGGATGAGGTGTCGCCTTTCTAGCCCGCCTTGCAGGTGTCTGTCTATCTCTCTCTGTCTTTCTACCTCTCTCTCTCTCTCTCTCTCTTTCTCTTTTTCTCTCTTTTCTCAGGGCATTGTAGTTTTTGACTGTGACAAATGGACACGAGACCAGAAACTTCAAGTTCAAGTGCAGGCAAACAGAGGTTTAGCCAATGTTCAGCTTTGGAAACACAAGTAATAATCATGCTAAATAAAAAAAAAAAAAAAAAAGTCCAACTGGGATGATGTTGAGCTGGCCAGAGGAAGGTCTCATGAGCCGCAATATATCTAAAAGATGCTCCACTGAGATCGGAGAGAATAATTTCAGCGTCTTAAACACTATTCATGAAGAGATGCTACCTGGGTAACAGGAGGAGGGGTGTTAACAAGATGATCAGCAGTTGTGAGTTGTGACTATAAGCAGCGATAGCTCAGAAAAGCATTTTGCTCTTGCATCTTTCGCGTTATAATTATTCAATCTTTTTTTTTTGTGATAAAGGCTGTGAAACTGGAACTTTGTCGTTCTTCCACAAGCCTTCTTGCATTTCCTGCTTATGCTCTGTATCCTGCCCAGAGGATCTTGTGTCAGAGAGATCTGTTGAGTATAGTTTTGTAAGTTGAACGTATAAAGCGCTGGTTTGTTTTATTGTGCACTGCAAACGGAGAAATCCCTGAATGACACATGGAACCAATAACTTTCCTTACTTTCGTACTGTCTCAAGCCATTTCCTGGGAAGCATTTTGTGTTGCTAAATTAAATAATCAACTGTTGTCTGACGCATTGTGTATTGTTGTGTGTGTGGGTGTACCCATGATGCTGAGGATAGTAGTGATCTTGTTTTAACAGTTGCCATTGATTGATGGACTTAGTTTGTATGTATAAATTCATCATATACATGCTGTAGGGCAGGCACGTATGGATACGTGTGTGTGTGTGTGTGTGTGTGTGTGTGTGTGTGTGAGTGTGTCCGTGGGCATGTGTTTATATGTGTGACTGCATAAATGCATGCAATCCCATTTGCATGTATTTCACACATGCTCACATAATTTATTTACTTTTCTATTTTTTTTTTTTACAGAGCAGGTTCTTCTTTTCATCCTCCTTTCACTCTGCTCTTTTCTTCTAGTGCTCGCTCCGTTTCTCGGAAACATGCTTACTTTTCTTAAACTCATGCGTGCCTAGTTTGGTGCTGAGGCCATCTAAATATCTCTCTCCACTGTGTGTGTGAGTGTGTGCGTGGGTGTATGTGTGTGTGTGTGTGTGTGATGACGGCTGTTTTTATAATGCCCCCCTGCAAATTTGCATATGTATATGTGCAGATTGTATGAGAAGAGCTCTCACACTTAGAGCAGTTGGATAGGGAGGGCGACAGGGGCCGTTGCAAGGGGTGTGTGTGTGTGTGTGTGTGTGTGTGTGTGTGTATTGAAGGGGGGTCCATGTTGGCGCTTTTACTTGCCCAGACAAAGCCGGCCACCACTCCCAGATGGTTGTCTGCTCTCTTCGGCCATGTGTCTGGTGTGTATGCGTGCGTGGATGTGTGTGCGTGTGTGTGTGTGTTTATGTATGGAGGGATAATTTCAAAGAAAGAGAGAGTGAGGGAGAAAGATGCAAGCGAGAGTGTGTGTGTTAGACAGGCAGAAAGACTGATAAGAGTGACAGACGTGCATGTGCGTGAGTGTGTGCTTGCACATGGGCATATGTGATGCGCGTGTGGACGTTGGGGTTTGCGGAGTTACACACTCCCATGTATCGCTCCTTGGGCCGCTTGGCGTGACGAGAGTAAAAGGAAACTGAGCAGAGTCGAGCTCCGTGGGGTCTGCCATGTTGTCTGTGTCTTGTTCTAGATGCATTAGAATACATAATGCAGGACAGAAGGAGGGAGAGAGAGAGAGAAAGAGAGAGACAGAGAAAGAAAAAGAGAAGGCAGGTATGGATTACGGGATGGACTGACAGAAATGTGGGGGGTGCAGGAGAAGAATAGAGGTAAGGTCTAGCCTGCATGGTCCAGATCAGGCATTGTTTGTCCTGCAGTGGTAATGACCCAGAGACATTAATGGCTGTCTGGCTAACGGGGTCAGCATTAAGGACCAGGCGTTAGGATTATGTTTACTTCAACTGTCCACCGGACAATGAGACAATGACTGAGGCGGTTAGTGCTTGCTATTTTGTTGTGATGTGATACTGATTTGTAGTCAGCATAAATGCAAAACTCACTCAATTTCACGATTTACTCTGCAAAAGAAGCAGAATTATCTACAGAATTCCCTATTTCAGATTAAACGGGGAGTACAATCAAAACTGTTTTGACTTCTATTTTGAAGTGTTGCATGCAACAGTTGAAAGAAAAGTGCATGAAAATTATGGGTTCATACTAAGTTTTGTTCTTCACAAGGGGTTTAGTCTCATATTCAGTCTTAAAATCTTGTTTTGCTTAAAAAAAAAAAAAAAAAGCTGCCTGTGGGATAAGATAATCCCTCTTGTTTTCAATGCAGTTTCACCTGTTTCAAGATTTTTTCTGGGAACAAGCTTCAATATGTTGAAACAAGGCAGAATAAAGCGGAGCAGCCCGCTAGTACCTGGAATACGACACTTGATTGAACAAAATTCTTGAAACAAGGTGATTGGCACTGTAAACAAGTGGGATCATCTCATCGCACTGGCAGACTTTTAGGAAAAACAAGGTTTCAGCGCTAAATATGAGACTCAATGACCTGAAAAGCTTTTTAATCTCTCAACACAGCTTTTTTTTTTTTTGTGGTATTCACTTGCTGTTTTTCTGCAGATAGAGGATTCGGTTCAACTTAACATAGGAAATATGTAAGAGAAAGTAAGGATCACAGATCTGAAATAGAAGGCCTGCCTAAGGTCTCTGTCTAAACTCTGAAATCCCCCGGGGCGGTGCGTTAAAGCAGGCCTGCAGCCCTGTCAAGGAACACTGTCTATCGCCTGGACAGACTCCAGCTTTTCTCTGACCTTGATGTTTGTTTACCTTGTATTCCCAGACATAAACATGGCCCTTGCAGCCAGACACACAGACAGACAGGAAGTTAGCCTTTCTGATGTCTTTCTCTTGCATCTGACTCCTTGCTGAACACTGGGCAGATATAATGTATTGGGGTTTGAAAGCATTAGTGTGTGTGTGTGTGTGTACAAAGTCATGCCCACACAAACTGTGATTTTCAAGCGTACATTTCTGCACCAGCACACTCTCTGCCTGGCCTTTTCCCCCCTCTCTCTCTCTCATACCTGCCAAACTGGTTCCCTCTCTCTTTCACTGCAACAAGCCCTTCTCCTTTTTCTTGACCAGGTAGTATTTTGTTATCAGACAAGAAACCAGACTCCCTTATGACAACCCTTTACCCCGCGGTTCAAAGTGCCACGAAAACCATTCTCTTTTTATACCTTTATTGATGCAGGCACCTCCTCTGCCAGCGAGCGGCCTGGCAGGGAGAGCTTTCCATTGCTGGACATGCCCTGTTCTCCCCAGGCTCTGGTACTGGTGTGGTCTGCCAAGTTGCAGGGCCAGATTGCTGGTAATAGGCCTGCCATTTCCCTCTCATCATCTGTCAGCACTCTGGATCCAACTGCAGGGTCCAAAGAGTGCTACCACTCTCCAATTAAAAAGGTTAATTTGCCTTCACCCATCTCTTCCGCCTCCCCCCCTACTGCTTGCTGTCTTCATTAGCACTCATTCAGTCTCTGTCCCCTTTTACCTGTCCATTTGCCTTTTCTTTCTTTCTTTCTTTCTTTCTTTCTTTCTTTCTTTCTTTCTTTCTTTCACTGCACAAATCCTGTATCATGTCCTTTTGTCTCATATACATTGTTAAAAAATGTTTTTCTTAATACAAGTGAAAAAAAAAATCATCACCGTGCCAGTGGGCTGAGATAATCCCATTTGTTTCCAGTGTTGCTCAACTTGTTTCCAGAATTTCCCTGAATTAAGTATCATTCATCATCATCTTATTTCAACATATTTATACCTGTTCCTAGAAAAAAAAAAAACCCTGAAACTACTGAAACTGCACTGGGAACAAGTGGATTTAAATCTCATTCCACTGGCAGATTTTTTTTTACTTTTTCCAAGAAAAACAAGATTTTAATATCACTCAACATGCGACCAAATGACTTAAAAAGATGGAGGTTCTTTGCCATGCTCTTTCTTTCTTTCTTTCTTTCTTTCTTTCTTTCTTTCTTTCTTTCTTTCTCTCCTCAGATACTTGCCAATGCAAACACTGTCTTGTTTGGAAATAGAAAGTCAGTAGCAGAAGAATGCACAAAGTATTGCAGTAATTCTATGAATTGAGGGAACTTGACAGTTAGTAGAAAAACCAGCCAGACTAGGTGAATGACAGATGATAGCGGGGGGAAATTTTCCACTTACAAGTTGGACATACTTCAGTGTCATTGTCCCCACACAGTAGAGTTGGACAAGTGAGTCTCTTAAGCCTAAGCCAAACCTGGGAGGATGATCAGTGCTCAAGTGAGACCTGTCTCTGTGAGATACAGAGCTGCTGGTCTAGCCTCATCTCCCGAGCATGGCCTCGCTGTGGCTCAGCCTATCTGCTCCATGCAAACACTGGGGATGGAGATCCGCTCCAGACGTGCTGTTTCACCTCCCTTGCTCTCTCCCTGCCTGGCTAACGTCCTCCACTCCAACCCCCCTCACTCCCTGGCTCCTGCCATCTTATTATCTGCAAGGTCCACCTTCTCTTCGTCCTCTTCCTCTTCTTCTTGCCTCTGTAGCAGTGGCACCTCCTCCTCTTCCAACCCCCCACCCCCCCACCCTCTTACCCTCTGTCTGTCTGAATAAACTGTCCTGGACATATGTGGACATGTCGCTTTATGAACCCGAAGCCCAGGAAGGAAGCTGCCCCTAACCGCTGCCTGCGCTGCTGTTCTCTGTCAGTAACCGCTCCTGTCAAAGCTCTGTGTCCCCTCTGTGAGGTTAACACTAGCCAGATAAATGTTGTGGGGCTGTTTTATTTGTTTACTTTCAGGTGGCCGGCTCTTTTGGAGCAAGATATTGAGTAGGCTATTGAGACAGTCATTTGAGTGTATAGGAGAACAGTGGCGTTTCCAGTTATCGGCTCATTTCCTTCATTGCACCCTTGATTTTAGTTTATATCACCTATCAGGTTTTTGCCCCTCTATAGAGTTGTTGTTATGTTTGGGGGCAAGGTCGTTTGAATTCATGTATTTGAAATGTTATTTCCTGCTTAGATCAGAGCTCGCCCTTGCTCAGTAAAAAAATACCACCAGTAACTGCTGGCTTGCAGTGCAGTGCCTGTTTGACACGCGGCGTTACTTACAGTTTCTCTGTCAGTCAATTCCAACGCAAAGTTTATTATTTTAGCAGTGTCCATTGAGTCTTACTTGTTTCAATTTGTCAAAGTTATTGCCAAAAAAGAAGCACGAATTAGTGAAAGAGTTGCCGTTTGAAGGGATCCCTTTGTATTCACAGGGATCTCGGTCACAGGGGACATTTGATGTAGTTTCAAACTAAATGGAAGTCTGTTAGGACTTGGAGCCCATACAGAAATCTAATAATACCAACATACAATATTTGCCTCTATAGCAAAGGAATATGGATAGAGTGATATATGTGTAGCACTTTTATGTTGGATTACACGTGTATCTGATGTATGTGCATAAATAACATTTTTTGAGTTACCAGCGACCACAACAACATGTTGTTGTGGCAGGTGTTAAAAAAAAAAAAAAAAAAAAAAAAACTATTTTGTAATATCTGTTACACACATAGACACCACACATGTATGTGAATGAGGTAGGGCAACAGATAGACATTACTGAAGAACTCTCTCAACAAAATTATTTCCCTCTAACAAATCTATAACTTTAGTCACAGGGTTGACATCTGGTATTAAGCGTAGTGGCTTAAATGAAATAGGGGTCACTCTTAGTAGTTTTAGTGATTAGCATAAGCTAATGACTTCAGAGGATGAACAGGGGGCGGAGACGGATGGGGAGAAAGGGATGGAGGAAGGGGGGAAGTTGTCTGGTTCCCTCGCCCACCATTAAGGGCCTGCCCCTGGACAGGCAGAGCAGGCCAGTTTCCCATGCACCGGTGGCAGAGGCAAACCCTCTTCGGTTACACAAAATGTCTGCCTATATGGCCACGGAGAGAGCTATTATTAGCGTTATTTTGCCTCAGTTATCTGAGAGCATGGTGCTTTTAGGCCCCCTTGTTTGAGTGGCTGACAGACACTTGGGTTTCTGCAGCAGATTAAGTGAAATTTTAGCAGCTTTTTCTTGGGGCCTGCCTGTAAAACCACACAAAGGAAGCAGCTGCCGCTAATGTAATCTAGAATGGGGTGCTACGGTGTAAAGCTGTCCACCGCTGTTTTGTTTTTCCCCTTCTCCTGCTCCCCACAGCTTTTTGCACCACTCTTGCCACCCTTCAACTACACTGCATCCTCTTCAAAAAATATCTTTGTCCTTTCACTACCCTTATTTCCTCCTTTCATCGGTTACACCTCTCTGGTTTGTAAGGGTGGTGAAATCGGACAACAGCAATGAAGGCCATAGGTTTTGAGAGCAAACATATCTTTTTATGTCTTCACGTATCTATACTGTGGTGTCAAAGGTTCATGAGATAGCCGCCGGGTTGTCTCTGATGTTTTTGCCCTGGCACTTTCTCCCGTCGGGTTTTTCCTGTACTCCATATCAGCTGGACATGTATGGAATGAGCATATGGGGCCTTTACGGTTTGACCTTGCACAAACCCACAAAGTTCACTTCTCGGAATGCAACACAAGCAGTCAGCCGGGGTCAATGCCCCGGCAACCTCTGTGTCACTCGGGTTGTCAGCCCCTCTCCAAATGACAGGGTGGATCTTGAGAACCTGAGTTCATGTTGGCAGGGAGTGGAGTTACATTCCTGTCAGGGCTGTCATTGTATAAGTGACATGAGAGAAAGAGAGAGAAAGAGAGAGAGCCAAAGAGATGACACTGCACAAGCAATAAAAATCATACAGTGATGAAATTATTTGGAGTTGCAATTTGCATAGGCATGGCGAGATTTGAGCAAAGTGATGACGCTTCGCATTGAGACCCTGCTGTTGTGTTGGGTAAATGAAGTTTTATTATCCGTTAGAGAAGCAATGGCACAAACATCTGGCCCATAAATCTAATCTGGTGCTGCAGAGTGCCGCCTGAGAAACCAGCACCAGCCATCTCCTGATAAGCCATATATACCAATTTCCAGACATCAGCGAAGATGGAGCAGCATGGTGCACGGGACAACTGCTCTTCCTCACATTTTGAAAGCACTGATTTAGTAAGGTTCTGACCTGTCTGTGTGGCTAGATGCTGCATGTTGGCATGTGTGTGTGTGTGTGTGTGAAAGTGTATGCATTAGCCTCTGCTCATGTATCCGCTGTGTGTGTGTGTGTGTGTGTGTGTGTGTGTGTGTAAGCCTGTCTTGCCATTGCCTGTTCTGGAATGTCTGAGTTCACAGGCCCTCTCTGTGCAGAGAAGATGGCGTGGAGGTGGACTCAGCTAGCCAGTCAGTCAGACAGTCTGTACATGTGTGTGTCCTGTCTGTGCAGCTGTCCATATATAAATCCTTCTGTCACCAAAGGAACACAGCCTTTCTTCTCATGTCCTCCACACCAATACTTCCCCAGCTTTATTTAACAGGTCTAAAGGCTAACTTTAGACCTGTTAAGGTTCTTTTTTTAAAAAAAGAAAAATGTAATTTAACTTCGTCTTGAGTCAAAGAGAAGGCGCTCTGTCTCTTATTTTGTTGATGATGCCTCGGGTGACCCACTGAGAGGCTGCTGGAATGGTTTGTGTCTGCGAGTGCCATCTCCTGCCTCTGTCGGTGTTGGGTCTTGTCTCTCTCTCACTCCCTCTTGCTTTCTGTCTTTCCTGCTCTGTCTCATTTTTCCGTGTTTACCCTCGCTTCTTATTTAGAGGCCTCATAAAAAGACAGAAGAATTTGTTGTGGTGCAACACATATGCACACGTGCACACACACATTCGTGCATGCACTTACACTTCAACACCACACGTGTTTACTTAAACTGGATGACCCAATGGAAATAGCTCTTGCCCCCCTTTTGCCACCCTCCTCCTCTGCTCCTCTGCTCCTCCCTCCTTCTTTCCCCAGGGTAGGTCTCTATAGTCCCCTGCTATAAGCATAGTGATCTATAGGAGCCCTGGACCCAGACAGATTTTTGGCATGGCTGTGCAGGTAGCATTCCTGCACGGTTTGAGATCTTAGGGCCCTAGCCTCGTTAAAAGTCTGATTTATGCTCTACAGCTGGGCACAAAGGAACCTACGGGTTTGCTACCTTAATTAATATCACGCTCGCTACTGCTCGGATCTATGCATGTTGGTGATACACCTCTAGGGAGGATAAGCGTAAAAGGTCCACATCCTGCAGTTTTAACAGACCGCTGCATGCCTGCGCTCAAGGTGTAACCGAAAACGTGTAGGTAGTCGTGTTGCACGTTGTCTCCAATTGATTTTAACATGTCGAAGTGGTGTGCAAGGTGGTTTTATCTGTTTGGACCACACCGGGTCTTACTGTCCGCCATTTTAGCCCGCCTCTCTCACGTTGCTCCAGTGGCTGATCCGGCCACATGTCTTCAATTAGTAGGCAGGAATCTAGTCCAGCGAGCCTCGGCGATGAAGAATTCTGGGGAGCGTGGCCTGCCATCGCCAAGCATGTGGCTCATCCATCTTAGGGGCTGTTATTGATGGTAAACGTTACATGTAGGTATTAACTGGCCTCCTTCACCCTGTTCCCACCGTACCGCTCTCTTTTCACCAGTCTATACAACACAGACAAGCGTCGTTCCAAGTGGCTTGAGGGGGAAAAAAAAAAAAAAAATTCCCTACACGTATCCCCCGTTAACTCAGTTGGGCATTTGTCCAAATCACTTTACAAGTGCTTGGATACTTGGTAAAGGTTTGCCCTAACTACTTCTGCAACCTCCAGGCTGGCTCTAGCAGTATTAGTGTCAAGTGCTGGCTATTGAGCAGAGTAGCACAAAGGAAACATTTGTAGGTCACTTTGAATATGTGACCACTTCCTCTCTCTGCCACATCTCTTCCTGCTTCTGTCAGAATGTCTTGAAGGGGGCTGAATTAGGCCTGAACAGGAGGCCATTTTGCAATTTTAATCACGGTTTGGAAAGCGTCTGGGTGGAGAAGTGGCCCGGCACTGTTTCTCCCTTCTGTATGAATTAATAATGGAGCGTGGAATGCAAGGGACGAAGGGACGGGTGAGTGGGGCATTGAGGTCACGCCGTCAGTTGCCATGTCCTTGTTAAACCGTCGGTAAACTTTGCGTCTCAGACTTTACTGAGTATGACTTTGCAGTAAATTTGCATGATGCCCGCATTCTGGAAAAAAAAAAAAGTACACTGAACTTTTGATAGAGTATGTTTTCGTGTCAAATCCAAAGTCAACGTCGTGTCTTTTCTCATCGCCGCTTCCTGATGTTCTAACGGAAATGCTTTTGCGAGTTACGCCTGACCCCGAGATACCCCTCAATCTAAAGAGTCCGGCTATTGATGTTTCTCCGAATTCTTAACCACTCGACCACCGTGTGCACAGTCACACACACCAGATGGGACGCGTGTTAAACCCTCAGCCCCCACAGCTTCGGGCCATGGGACACTCCAACACACTGGCCCTCTTGTATTTAAGTGCCATGTCCCTCCACAATGCCTCGAGGCTCGTATGCATAACGGCCTGCTATGATTGGCCCAAGCTCACATGCCCTGGTCCTCTCACCCTGAGGTGGTAGGACAGGGTGAAAAATAACTGCATGTTTCAAACAGCCCTTGTTCAGCGGTATTTAAATGATGGCCCAGTGCAAAGAGCCCGGTCTTGGGAGCTTCTGGGTTTACTGCCAGCGTGTTCAGAAACAAGCAACAAGGTCAGATGCAGCGATAACCGCTGTAGTCCGTTCCCTGTGTTGCAAGAAACAACTCCACACTTCTGCTTCCTCAGCAGGGGACGGGAAGTTTGGATTTTCCCGGTGAACCAAACACATCTGGAAGCCCAGCTCCCCTCGCACCGCTCCACCTTCAATCCCCAATGTAGCCCAGCGGCGATTTAGATAATGATGAGGTACTATCCCGCTCTCTCTGTGTCCTGCTCTCTTTCTCTCCCTCTCTCTCTCTGCTTAGGCTTGTTGTAAGATGTGCCTCATTTTCTCTGGAAGTATTATTTACAGTGCTGGGGCACCCAGGGCACGGGGTGGAGGAAAATAGAATGCACCTGTACACTTAAACTGGTCTGATGGATGGATTTTGAGATGAGTGGGTGGGGAAAGAAAGAGGTGTATGGAGCAGGTGTGTGTTTTAGGCCAAGGGTAGTATCCTATAGAGGTAAAAAAAGAAACACAGTTAGAAAGAAACTGTGTTTAAGTATGTGTGTGACTGTATGTGTGTTTGTGTGTGTTATAGGGCAAGGGTAGAGTCCCACAGAGGTGAGGAAGAGAGTTATGGAGGAACTGTGTCTGTGTATCTTTATGTGTGTATGCGTGTGTGTGTGAGCAGCCCACTTTAACCTCTCTCAGTGCTGTCATCAGAGCGTGTTAAGAGAATAGTGTGATGGAAGGAAGAAGAGTAACTGAGCAGTATGCAGGCTGTGGGAGGGGAGAGAGGGGGGAACAGCTCCAACCCCCAGACGGGCTAAAGTTGTGTGTGTGTGTGTGTGTGTGTGTGTGTGAAATGTGTGTGTGTCTCTAGACTTCCATCAGCTCAGAGATAGCCGAAAGCAGGTCTGAGCCTGTGTATCGCCCCAAGTCTCAAATCCCACCGTTTTCCCTTAAAATGTATCTACCCTTCTTTCTCCCTTTCTCTCTCTCTCTCTCTCTCTCTCTCTCTCTCTCCCGCACACACACATTCCTGTGCATGTGTGTGTGCTCTGATATCGTCACTTAAATCTTCATCCTCATACAGCTAGCCAATCCACAGCGACTGAGTTCTCTCCTCTCCACAGAAAACAGCTAAATGTACAGGACATGGACAAAATAACAGAAACACCAATAATATATGATATCAAGCACCTAATAATGAACTGAGCATTCTAGGCCTTAGGAAATGTTCAGTTATTCTTGCCCTGATGTTATACTAATTTTTAACTTTAGTGGGATGTTACACTGTTCTTCAAAATGGAAAGTATCTTGTTTTTCCCATGAAAGTTCACTATTCTTTTTACATCTTGTGATTGTGGGGGCCATGGAAAGCATTTGACTGCATCCTGGTGTTCATAAAACCACTCCTCATTATGTTTAGTGATGTGTTTGGGGGTAGTAACATGTCGGGATGTGGGAGCATCATAAGAGAACAGTGTCTGGCTCATGGGGTTACCTGGTGCTGTGCAGCAGCCTCACGCAGGGCGTTCAGTGGAGCAGCTGATTCTCACAAGATTGTTAGTCTTACAGTTCCAGATCCACCGCCGTGTTTACCATTTGGCAAGAGACACTGTTGGTTAAATAGGTGTGGGTGGCAGGGTGTCCTACTGGTTATTGAGGTCATTCCCAAACTGGAGGGGCTCAGTTCAAAGTGTTGTTGTTCCTGAAACAAGATAATTAACTCACGAACTTGCCCCAGGCGTGACACAACCTCGATGATGCTGCGCCTCCGACAATTTCAGCCATGAAGCTTGAATAAAGTTTATCCATAAACATTTTTTGCATTGTTCTGTAGTCCAGGTTTGTGCTTCTTACAGCAGGTCTTTGTGTGTCGGCCTTGGATACAGCTGACTCAAATATGACAGCCATAATGCAAATATTATGCTTGTGAGGTTGCTAATGGTGAGGTTTTTTGTTTGTGTAACAGAGGTATTTATTCAATTTTACAGTTATTTTTCTGGCTATTTTTCATTTTGTGGCCGTGTTAAGCATTCACCTATGTGAAATAACAGTCTAAAGAAATGTCTAAGTTACCCAGCAGTACATAAATGAATTGAAATTAGCTTCACCTTTATCAGCTGCAACATTGAACTGATGAACACATTAATACATCGAATAACATATGTGTGATTCTGAAATGTGCCATTCTGTGTAATGAGCACTTTTTTCAGTATGAGTTTGCTACTTTAACTATATTGTGATGCTGATACTTTTGTACTTTTATTTAAGTAAGATTTTGAATGTAGAAATTTTACTTGTCACAAAGTGTTTTACACTGTGGTACTTTTACTAGAGATACTTTAGATAAAAGTACAACCCTGTCTGTAGACATGCATTGCAAGATAATCCGTTTGCACTGAGCACACTGTTGGGTACAAGTGCCAATGCACAGGGATTTTTTTTCATGGCTGTTGTTTGCTAGTTCTTTCTTTCATATGTTCACTGTTCACTGCCAATGTAATATTATCCTGGGATGCTGGCACAATCATGCACTGGTGGCTGTGTGTTTGTAGAAAATTGCACCCAACCGTTCCCTTATTGGACAGACACATTAATAAATGGATTAATGAAATTATTAGTGAACATTTTTTTCCTTTTGTTTACAAAAGAGTATATGTATCTACATTTTTATTCCATGTGGAAAACTTTAATATATTTGTTGATTTTTTTTTTTTTTTTTTTTTTTTACACATTAAAACATTTCTGTTTGGTATCACCATATCTATATTTTATATTCACCCACATGCATTTATTAAGGCAAATTTATTTCACAGAAATTTATTTCACAGAAATTCAAAAATGCTTTTGCATATTCATGAATAAAACTATTGATTGCCATACCTTTTTTTTGACACATCTTACACTGAACGTCATTTGCCGCTTTTGGAATTGCGATTTAATGGCCTCAAAGTGAGATTCCATTTCCGCGTGGTGTTTCCAATATTTTGTCCATCTCCATGTATGTCTCTGGAGACTGAAGAGGGTGATAGCGCGGAGGTCAGCCACGGGGCCCTGTATGCTCCGGTGAAGGCGAATCACGTCCTGGCAAATGGTATGCAGGCTCATAACGCGCTCCACTCGTCCAATAGCCAGAGACGAAACAGTTTTGACAGTGTCGAATGCCCTGCCCCGGGGCCTTATCATCCTCCGCTGCCTGCCTGCCTTCGCTCCCCTGTTTCTCCTCTCCTGATGCTATCTATCTGGAGATTTATGCAGAAATGTGCAGCGAGTCGACCTCCCTGGTCTCCCTCCATCCTTCCTCCAGCCTGTCATAAGCTGAGCTATGCAGAGATAGGGAGGCTCAGGCTGCTGGCCTCATGTCTTATGGAGACTATCTTGTCTGCGCTCTTCATATAGGGATGATGCTTGTAAGGAAAGACAGGCAATGGACTAAATCTTGCAGTCTGTATTTTGAAAATCATGGCAGTGCTATTTTCTTTTGCTCCTCTAAGCCTGCAGCGAGAGGTTTGGAGGACAGGAAAGTGTCTTCTATTCTGTTCTCTTCTACTCTGTTCCATTATATTCTATTCTGTTTGTATTCCCATAAGCTGCAGCTTATTGAGACATATCTTTTCCTTGACAGAAGACTTTCTACATTTCCCCTCTAAAGTGCTCAGAGACTCCTCGCCCATCTGGGATATTGCCCAAGTCCAAAAATACTCCTACTTGATTAAGTCTTCTCATGTACCTGGATATGTGTGCTTAAACTGACTTGGCAGTTTGCGGTGTCTTAGATTCCAGTGCTTCATTTAATGCCTCCTCCATTGTTCAGTGTTAGGTTTTTGTTGACGGTGGTTTGATCCTGCGAAGCGGATCCCAACTCAATAAACAATCTCTGCGGACGCTTACATAAGCGATGGTCCATTTAATTAGACTGGTTAAGCTTAGAAGCCCAGAGGTCTTTTCACTGTACCATTAGAGCTGGGATGAGAAACAACAGCATGCAGCCTCCCACCGTCGCTTGTGAGCTGAGAGCACATAATGATGTGCACCAGAGACACGGCTGGCCCTGCCTATTATAAGGTCTGCCGGACCGAGCCGTGCCCAAGCACGAAGCTGTCCAGCTGGGCTTAGTCAGAATGGGAATGGATGGATGGAGAGATGGATGGGTGAATGGTCAGTTCAAACACAGTTCAACCGAGAAGAGATCAAAGGGACTAAGGTAACGCAGGGAAACAGACAGCGTGGAGCAATGCTAATTTTAAAAGTAGTATGGCAAGTGCATTACATACAAATGTCGACACAGACGTGGCACACGCACGCTGATGCTTCCTTGCAGAAGTGCATGCATACATGGACCCGGACATATAAACACACTCACAATGAGCGTGTATGCTCATTAATGAAACCCTCGCATGCATGCAAAAGCACATGCATATGTAAAATGCCCATCGCACAAGCACTCACTTCCCCAACAAACATACATGTATGTCTACACGCACACACACGCGCTACTTGGCTATTGTGTTCGGTGCATGCATTCACTGGCCCCTGTGTGGGTACCATCTGGCCATAATGGTGTCTTAGTGACTCAGAGCGACGCCTCGACTCCGCCGTTGCTCTTATCAACTTTCAGGAGAGGGAGAAGGGGAAAGGAAAGGTAATAAGTGTGAAAGTCTGATTTGAGACAAAGCTACAGCCAGCAGATTACTTTATACTGGGCACAGGCCCTCAAAGACCACCATGCATCTTTATCTGGAGATCTGTCCCCCCCCCCTCCTTGCTTGCTCGATGCCAACCAGGCTTTTCTTCTCCCAGTCTGCCTCTGTCTTTCCCTCTCTCTTGGGTCTCTGTGCTTGCTCTCCAGTCTCTCCGCCTCTTTCTCTTTCTGTGCCTTTTCTCCCATCTCTCTCTTTCTTTCTCTCTCTCTCTCTCTCTCTCCCTCTCTCTGTGATGTGTGTAGTGGTTAGTGGTCAGCATCTCTCATTGACACAGTAATGTGTGGCCCAAAACCGATTCCCAGCCAGCATTGCAGGCCCCGCTCCACATCTGACTTGTAAAAGACTGGGAATCAGGATATAGGCCCGCTCCATTCCCTGGCTAGCTTTCTGTTTAGTAAACCGCATTTCCTGCATCCGGCTTTGTCTCAGGAACAAGTGTTGGTCAAACAAGCCTTTTGTCTGTGGCCAGTGGCTCGGCACGCCACAAAGAGTCTAGCCCGGCACAAAGAAGTGAGTGTATGAGCCCAAGTGTGTGTGGCTGTGTAAGAGAGAGGAGAGAGAGAGACAAAGAGAAGAGAAACAAGGAGGGAGGCCAAGGCCAGCCGAGTCTTTCTGTATCAGGTATTTGACAAATACAAATACCAGATGCAGAGGCAGATAGAGCGAGGAGGCACTAGTATGAATGCAAGGCCACGAAGACCACAGCAGAATAATGGTGCCGAGTATAATCAGCGATCAAATGAAGAACTTTATTTTAGTTTGCTTGTCAACAAATGCTTTCCCACGTGAGACTTTGTCAATGTCACAGGTAAGTCCGGTGAAAGTCGCGCACTCGGGAGTGAAACGAGCCGGATATCAAAGCCGAGATCTAATGAGCGCCTTGGACCCTCGTCTGCCTCGCCACTCCTCTCCCCGGCTTCTCCTCTCACCTCACCCTTCACCCCTCTCCCATCCATGACTGTGAATACCCTAATGACATAAACAGGCTAGTAATCACATTAACGCCAGTTACGGCCCAGGCACTCTTAAGAGGCAGTGTATCGACAACCCTCCTCCTTCTCCAGGCACTCACTCCAACACCTATAAACACTTATGAATATTGGCAAGGACCTGCTATTAGCATAATCATTTTTCAGGTGTGTGTGTGTGAGTGCTCGCTAGACCCCAGGCGACTGATAACTTTGGGAAATGGGCGGTGACATGCTGTGTCCCCCATGCCTCTCTCTCTCTCTCTCTCTGTCTCACTCTCTCTGTGTGCCGTTCTCCTCCTCCTTCTCCTCTTGGAAGCCCTGGGAGCTAATCCTGTTAGCCCGTTCCTCCATTAGCTAAATGACCAATATCAGTGAGAGCTGCGTGGTCACACCAGGACAGTCTCGGCCCACTTGTGGGGTTGGTCAAGGACAAAACTCAAAACGGAGGTCAAGCCAAGTCCGCTAACTTTTCGGATGCACGGACAGAGTTGGAGTTTGAGGGACGGGTGGAGGGAGGGATGAATGGATGGAGGGGGAGACTTTTTGCTGACAGTTTCTGTTTTTTTTTTTTTTTTTTTTGTTTTTTTTTTAACTTAACGCACCATTAACTTGCCAGCTCTGGGTCAAGGCCGTGGTTTTCTTGGCGACTGTTGTTTGTTTGTGTTTGTTTTTGCGTGTGCGCGGCTGTGTTTGGGTGGATGGGTAAGAAGGGGGAAGGGTTGCACGGATTCACGTCTATGGACGGAGTGTCTCGGCATGAGAGAGAGAGTGAGAGAGACAGACAGACAGAGAGAGAGAGAGAGAGTGTGAGGGGTGAGAATGAGAGTGGGGGGTTGGGTAACTCTAGCCGGGGTAACAATAGGGTGATCTGCATGGGCAAAGTGTACACGATGCCTCAGCCTCCGAGACTGTTTACACTCATCCAGCCTTTTGCTTTGTCTGGTCAGCTATTGTCTGGTCCGTGGGACGGCGGTGAATATGGTGTCAGCAGCCACAGGCGACCATATCTGCTTTTTAAGGCGCCGTAATTTCCCCTCTGCCCTTGCGTCAGTCGGCCTTGTGCTTTTTGCATGGGCCCTGGATCATATTCTTTGCCTGATAGCAGTGCACTGTGCCCACTAAGACACCATAATAGCCTCCCCCTGCTTTGTGTTGCAATGTGCTGAAATGGCCTTGAAGGGGTTGTTAACCCCCCTTCCTGTTTCTCCCTCTCTCTGCTCCTTCTCTCATCTATACCGTGCCTCTTTAGTTCTCTATATTTCCATTTTTTTCTGATTATCTTTCTTCCTCTTTCCTGTCCTCCCTCCCCCTTTTTGCTCTCCATTTCTTTCTCTTTTTGCCTGTCTCTCCCCCCAAAGTCCCCTCTTTCAGCCTTTGCCATGAAATGGCAGCTAAGGGGTTGTCAGTGTGGTTTCTCCTTTCTGCTGATCCTATTTCAAAGGGACCTGGAGATCCAGCATTAGCCCCAGCTCTCCTGCTCTCCAACCCTAACTCACCACAGACCTAGAGTTGCTGGAAAGAGAGAAACAGAAAGGGAGAGAGGGAGAGTTCTCTTTTATTCCATTAGAGGACAGGCTTGTTTATAAGATCATCCTTCCTCCTTTACATATTTCTCTGCTCTTCTATTCTAAAAATCTTTAAGGCCATCAAACGCCTTGTCAGAATATCTTTTTTGCTTCTTGAAAAACTGTCCTTCTATCCCTTTGAGGACGGCCATTAAAGACAGTAGACGGATAGTGGGCTTATTTAGATATCTGCTGTGCTGTTGTTGAGAATCTGGGCATGTATTGGTCAGGCTTGCCGATGCCAATCAATATGTCCGCTGCTTGGACATGGGTAACAATTATCGTTTCCGCATGTGGCGTGAGCACTGTCTGTCAAATGTCCACAGATGAGGCGGTGATTGCACAGTGCAAGACACGCTGTTTTACATCCATGAGAAAATGAATTGAGTACCGGTTTTGAAGGCGCAGTGTTGTGGCTCTCGCGTCCTTCAGGATCGTAGCGGTGGCTTGTCATTAGGAATGTCCCCTTCACGCCACACTTCTCTCCCTCCGTCCCTCCCTCCCTGCCTTCCCGTTTTCCCTGCCTCCTTCCATCCAACCCTCCAATGATCCCTTCCTCTGACGGACAGGACTGTGTCTCGAAGGAGCGGACGGCGTGTGACCCCCTTTACGCCCCCCTACTGCCGCCCTTGTCCTTCACAATAACAGGAAAAAATGTATCTACTTTCCTCATGCATATATTCTATACGTTCACGCATGAAAACCAGGTTGTGGAAGTGTGTATAGCCTGGAAATCAAAGCAAAGTGGACAACAGAGGCCAGGTTATAGCAGCCGTTTTATGAGTAATATGGGTCTTTTTATTTAAAGCCATAAAAACACACACACATGATCGGAATACATACATATAACCAAGGCCAAAGCTTTATCCAACGTAATGGGCACATTTTATTTGTGCTTATGAGAGGGGGAGAGAAAATGTGTATGGGCAAATGGCTTTTTTATGATGGAAAAATTCCATAGTGGGTCAAAGCCCCTTGCAGGTGGCAGCAATTAACTGTAATTTTTGCAGATTGTAATGATCCATAATTTACCAGTGTACCCCCCCTCCAACTCTTTTCAGTCCAGAGAAAAAGGTTTGTGTGGAGGTTTGATTGGGTGCACATTTTATGGCGTGTTCTGGTCTTTAAGTGAGATTGTTCCGAGAGGGCCGGGGTGGCGGTACACGAGATAGCAGGGAGAACCGTGAAACACCAATCGCTTCCCTCTTTCTCTCATCCACAACATCACTTTTTTTTTTTCTCTCAGCAGCCCTCTTCTCTTTCTGCCCTTTCTTCACCCCACAGTCTCTTAGCCACAGCAGGCTTAAAACATGCAAGCCCGTCCATCCACCATCTTAGGGATGGCTCGTAGTCACAATCACACATACTCAGTCTCTCTTCCTCGCTCTCTTTTTTTGCTCTCTCTCCCTCTCTTTCTCCCTTGTTCTCTTTCTCTAGCACAGTATGGCCATGGTTTGGGTTCAATGTCTGCAAATGACTTCAGAAAAATGCCCTCCAGTGAAAAAAGAAAAAAGAGAAGAAAGGATAAGAAAGCCAAGAGATGAAAGAGGGAGCACATTTGCAAGTGGCGGATGCTTCTTATTTTGCATATCTCTCACTTCTGCTTTCCCCTTCTTCTCCTTTTCTATTCACCTGAGAGGATTTAAATAAATCCATAAAGCATGAAATATCAGAAATAGAAAAGTAATGCATGAAATGCATTTTCATAGGCGCCTCCCCACCCACACACAAACACACATACACAATTTTCCCCTCACTTCTTTTCGCTGGGAACGTGTGTTTTATGTGATAAACGCCACTACATTTTATTAACATGTGACCTCTTATTTGTATTCAGCGTTAATATGCAGCATCAGATACATGTCCCACTTTAGCCTTGCTAATTCTGTAAACAAGGCATTGGAGGGGAGATGAGTGTGTTTAACGAGATTAAGAGCGCATTGTCAGGCAAATCTCGGGTCAGCGTGCAAGTGGTATTGAAAGTCAATTATTGTCTGAAATATTCCTATGCCTTCTCAACTGTGTAAATTGTGTATTCGCTGCTTGAGATGTCTCTTGGCACTGTGTTTTGTTTATTCTTTTGTTTAGGGTAGCTGTCAGCTGAAAGTGAAAGACTGAAGAGAAAATGTAAAATGCATGCCTAATCTTTAACAGATGCTATAATTCAGGACCATCTGATTTTGTAATGACAATGCAAAAAACATGCATTGACAGACTGAATTAGAATTTTATAATGCCATGCATAATGTCCAGCAAAGTAAAAAGGGAGATTTATTTCTCTGTGTCAACAAAATTATTTTCATCCTTTAGAGGGGCAATTTCAGTGTGAGGTGACCTAATGCATGGCCGTGTCTATTAATTAAACTGTTAGTAAATGAAACATTAATTGTATCCAAGAATAAAGAGGGTTTACTGCTAAAAAAAAAGAAAAAAAAGTCAGTTGCATTTTTTGATGACCACATTGCAATATTTAGAGCATTTTCTTACGTAAATACATAGCAAGCTACTGTGAAGCAGCTGTTGGGAAGCAGGAGATTCTTTGCTTAAAGAAGTCATTACTTAAAGCATTTTACCGCAGTCAGATAACCGTTAGTTTCTCTGTCTCTCCCTTTTTCCTTGGTCAGATAAAGATGAGCCCAGCAGTTACACCTGCACCACGTGCAAGCAGCCCTTCACCAGTGCCTGGTTCCTGCTCCAGCATGCCCAGAATACCCACGGCTTCCGCATCTACCTGGAGAGCGAGCCCGGCAGCCCCCTCACCCCTCGTGTGGCTGCAGCACCTGGAATGGGGGGTGATTGTGCCTCCTCCCAGCCCCCACTCCATGCCGTCCACCTGGCTGATGGCAGCCCCTACAGCCTCCTGAGGATGCCAGGCTCCGGGTCTGGTCGGGATGCAGCCTCCACCCCTCGTGAGGGTCGTTACCCCCGGACCCCACCGCTGTTTAGCCCCCCGCCGCGCCACCACCTCAGCCCCGATGACCTCGCCCTTGCCACCCACCACCCCAGCGCCTTTGACAGGGTGATGAGGCTCAACTCAGTGCCGCTGGAAGCCCCTCCAAGCATGGACTTCTCCAGACGGCTACGCGAGCTGGCAGGGAACACGACCGGGTCGTCCCCACCTCTGTCCCCTAACCGGCCCAGCCCTATGCAACGGCTGTTGCAGCCATTCCAGCCAGGATCTAAGCCCCCATTCTCAGCCACGCCTCCTCTCTCCACATCTCAGTCACCTTCTGCGTCACGCTCCACGCCCAATCCCGTTTCCAACATGGCCCAACCCGGTACCCCTCTTAAGACAAAGTCTTGTGAGTTTTGCGGGAAGACCTTCAAGTTCCAGAGCAACCTAATCGTTCACCGGCGCAGTCACACAGGGGAAAAGCCATACAAGTGTCACCTGTGTAACCATGCCTGCACACAGGCCAGCAAACTGAAGCGCCACATGAAGACCCACTGTCAGAGCAAGTCTTCGGCACTCAATGCCAAGTCAGATGACGGCCTCTCGACTGCCAGCTCCCCTGAGCCTGGGACCAGTGAGCTGATCGGCAGCGCCACAGATGCTCTCAAATCAGTGGTTGCCAAGTTCAAGAGCGAGAACAATGGCCTGATGCCTGAAAATGGAGAGGAAGAGGAGGAAGAGGAGGAGGAGGAGGAAGAAGAGGAGGAAGAAGAGGAGGAGGAAGAGGAGGAGGAAGAGGAGGAGGAAGGGGAGGAGGAGGAAATGGAGGGCGAATCTGGTGGAGGAGGAGGAGAGGGAAGGAATGACTATCGTTTCAGCCTGCGACTAGAAGGGGCCCGGCATCACCAGAACAGCGAGGCTCTGCACCCGCACCGCCGCAGTACATCTCAAGAGCCCGGTGATGAGGACTCGGCCATGGAGTCAGACCGGGCAGATGACTGCGGGACCACCACTACCATCAATGGCCTCGGCTCTCTTCCCACCGACAGCCTATCCAGGAAGCTGCTGGGCGGAGGGGTCAGCCCTGGCTCCCTCAGTCCCCTTTCCAAGCGCATCAAGGTGGAGAAGGACCTGGATCCCCCTACACCCACCATCCCAAACACGGAGAACGTTTACTCCCAGTGGCTAGCCGGCTACGCTGCTTCGCGACAACTCAAGGACCCCTTCCTCAGCTTTACAGGCGGGGACTCCAGACAATCGCCCTTTGCCTCCTCATCAGAGCACTCGTCGGAGAACGGCAGCCTGCGCTTCTCCACTCCGCCCGGCGAGCTGGACGGGGAACGCGCGGCGTCAGGACGCAGCGGCACCGGCAGTGGGGCCAGCACCCCCCACGGCAGTGGCGGGAACGGGCGGCCGAGTTCCAAGGACGGCCGCCGCAGTGACACCTGTGAGTTTTGCGGCAAGGTGTTCAAGAACTGCAGCAACTTGACAGTGCACCGGCGCAGTCACACCGGGGAGCGTCCCTACAAGTGTGAGCTGTGCAGCTACGCCTGTGCCCAGAGCTCTAAGCTCACCCGCCACATGAAGACCCACGGACAGATGGGTAAGGACGTGTACAAATGTGAAATCTGCCACATGCCTTTCAGTGTGTACAGCACTCTGGAGAAACACATGAAGAAGTGGCACAGTGACCGCCCTCTGGCTAATGACATTAAGACTGAGTAGGCAGAGAGCAGCATGCTGGCAGCTCTCTCTCAGCTCCCCTTGGCTAAATAGCGACCCTGGCTAACTAGCAGATAAGTGAGGGGAGAGGACAACAGGGTTAAACACCAGTACACAGTACAGCCCTGTTACCATCCCCCCATTGGAAAAAGCTGAATGCATGATCCATCATCGGGGCAATACTATTGCATCGAACGCAAAACTTTTTGAGCCTTTCTATTGTGCAATAATTTACACGTTTTGTACTTTTTGTAACTGGACAGCATGCTCGGTGTGTTTTGGCTACTTAGAAAGATAATTGTCCTTGGCTGGTCGGTTTGGTTGTAGTTGTGTTGCTGTTGATACTTTTGATTTCTTCAACATAAAAAAGTTAGGTATGAGAACCCATGCTGCATACATACTGTTTTACATATCATGTACAGTTTTGTGTTCAGACATAGTAGACAGTGGCATATTATCAAAACGTCAAGACAAGCAGGGTCACATTTTAAACTGATCTTTGTGAAAGATTTTCCATGCAAGATTGAGATAAGATATATATATAAAAATTGGGCTGCCTATGAAATGCTAGGCACTAGCGCCATTAAATATTTCCTTTACAAACAGCAATGAAATTAACAATATGGTGTGAAAAACAAACAACAAAGAGTGCCTTGGATATTTTACCTGCATTAGTTAATCCTCCTTTTTTTGCTATAAGCTTGGAGTTTCAGCTATAGAAGATTACAGGACATGTGTGTGCACATATGGAATAAGCAGGTCCTTGCATCAAGCACCTGTGCGACCCTGTCGTTTTGTGACTTAGCAGAACATAAAGAACCAGCTGAAACGAAAAAAAAAAAAGAAAAAAAAAGATGATGTATATCTCTGGTAAATCATTTATCTGCCTGACTCATGTATATTGTTATTCTCCAGATTATGATTCTGTTTACTGGCATGTTACATGCTAAAAAAAGGAGTTCGGTGCGTGGAGTTTAAGTTTTGGTTTAGGTGTTTTAAGTTTCCCGGTACATGTGTACCATATCGAGAGGGTACTCTAATGAGTCGTTCTAATGCTACAAACGTAAAGCTCTTAATGTTCCAGAGTGTTTTATTTTCTTTGAACAGTAAAGGTTTGCAGTTTTTTGTAAGTAGCACAAAACTATGTTGTCAGCATTGCTGGGATCTTCGGTGTCAGCCAGGCAGGCAGTGTAGCCAGCAGTCACTTGACGACTAGAGAGAGGGTTTTAGTTGTTCTAAGCCAGGCAGATTTGGGTGAGGGTGGGGCAGGGGGGCAGGGGAGTCAAGGCGGGAGAGGGTTCAGGTTCTGGGAGGTGGGAGGGTTAACCAGGTGTCTGTCTCTACAATTCAAAATTGTATCTCCTTATAGCGCTTATTTCTCTTTACCATGTTAGATATTAGATGTCCTTAAGTAATCTGAAACTCTTTTATTAACTCACATTGGAAATAAGCTAAAAACAGAAGCCCAAATCAAATGTCAAGAGTTTGAATTTGGTGAAACAGTTTTTTTTTTTTTTTTTTTTTTTAAAACAACCATGCCCCCCTCCACACACACAGTGTTTTAAAAGATTAAAGGAGCCTTTCACATGTTTTGTGCTCTTTTGAGTTCACACGCTCTAGACCTCATTGTGGTAGTTTTAGCATTTTTAGCTTCATCCCCTGTCATTGTTGATGATATAGCACTTGTCACTCTGCCTTGGATTCTGTATCTGTCTCTCTAATCGGAGGTACAGTCGGTTGAGTATAAATTAAGGACCGGATTTCGGATCTGGGACTAACTACGTGCACTGTTCAATTTTCCCAGTTTACAGTTGGACGCTCAAGGGAAAACTTGCTCTTATGCTGACAGATTGATGTTGTGTCATTGCTTCGCATAGAAAAAAAAAAGAAAGAAAAAAAAAGATCTAGAAACTGTTGCCAGCCATGTTTTCTCCCAGGGACTAAGCATCAGTTTGGCTCCTGGGGTATCAACGCAGGAACCGCCATAGAAATATCCTGCTTCATACCAACTATAGAAATATACTGCTCAATACAGAAAAAAAAATTGTTTTCTACAAATTTGATTAAAAAAGATAAGTAAATTGTGTTGTTGATTTTTTAAGTAACACTTCAATATCTTTAGGGGAGAACTCTATTTAAATTTTGTTTTAATTTTTATTGTTTATTGTTGTTTCTCTTTTCTGTCTTGGTGATTCCCAGGACTTGATCACTATGTAATGAATATGAAATGAACATGTCTCTCATCTTTTTTTGCCTTCGCTATACACAAGTCTTCAGGTTGAACAAAAATTTGCATTGGGGAGAGATTTATGATGATATATGAATATATAGAGAGAACTTAAACACATAGGAAAATGCACACTCATGTAAGTTCCTATGTTAAAAACACATTTATGGTCTACTTTTTTCCTGTATTTAGAATGGTATTTGAAATTAATGTTCACTTAGTGTAGGCACTTATAGTATTTATGTTGGAGCCTGTATTTTTAACTGTTTTGCCTGTACTCTTTAAAGGTTTCAATGTACCCTTTTTTCTGTAGTGAAAAAAAAATCCCAACAAGCTGCCACCGTATATTTTCTTAATTTGGCAGGATAATATAGTGTGAATAATTTGTATGCTTGAAAATAAGTATGTTTTTGAAAAATAAAATGTTGTGGCGTTCCCCAAGGGTGAGAGGTCATATGATGGCCTTTTCAGGCAGTCCCGCTGGAGTAACCACAATGAGGTAAAAACAGGTGGTTGTACATATCTTTTTAGTTTGTTTTTATATTTTTCTCCTGCCATTTTATATGCAGTAATACAAGCTATTGTTGGGTTTTCTCGTTAGTCAACTTTTTACTGTCCTTTCACATGTACCACCTGATGACATTCCAGCCGTTTTTGAAAAAGACCTATAGTCATATGCAATCAATCCAACATGAATCCGAACATTTACTGCAGTTTTTGTTTTGTATTTTGTTTATCTTTTTTTTCATTGCCAAAAGAAACATGGTGCTTTATAATTTAAATGTGGTACATCTCATATGCAAAGCATATTCTAAATGTAACAGAAATCATTAAGTGAGGTGAAAAAGAAGAAAGCTTGGTACATGTTTTCATCAATGATGGTAATGAGGTACATTTAAATTTTCAGTCTGATTTCATCCTGTTTTCTGTATCTGCTCACCAACATGTTTGTTCTGAGCTGAACTTGAACTTGACCTCCTGCATTGGTTGACATTATTTATTATTACTATACACACACATACACACGCTCTGTTCAGAACAGAGCCACCACAAAACAAATCAGTACATTTTCTCTCTCGTGGTGAATTCTGATGGTTTCTTTTCTCTGTTTGATGACCAAAGGTCATTGACCACCAGTTATCAGTTCTTGCTCTATATAGAGATTTTTTTTTTTTTTTTCATTTATGGAGATGCCACTCTATTTTCAGCTGTTGTCTGCATTATTCTCTTCACTCAGCCATTTTGTCTTGAAAAAAATAAAAAATAAAAAAAAAAGTTTTGACAGTTGTCTTTATTTTATTTTGTTTTACTTTGATCTCGATTTGTGTTTAGTATATCACCAGTGAACATATACTACGTGTTATGAGCTTCTCACACAAACACGCACATTTTGATAGATGCCATGCTGCACTAATGAGCACGTTGTGTGGATGTGCGCTCATGGAACCCCAGGTGTGTTTGCACGGCTCAACTTGAGTCACCAGGCATGGGGGTGGAAGTTCACCTCCATATCTCTGGTCTGTGGCCTTGTCAGGTCATCTATGCGTCTGTGTTATATCTCCAACCCTCCCCCACCCCCCCACCCCCACCTCCCACCTCCACCCCATCCTCTGCCCCATCTCTTCCTGTCTCTCTCCCCTCTGCCTCCCCTCCTCGTTCCCCCCTCCCCCTTTGTCCTGCTCTGTCTTTTCCTCCCTCATTTTCCTCCCTGCCTGTAGCTCTACCTTCGGGCCTCTTTTCCTACTTTTATGCCTTTTCGTCTCTTTTCCTTCTCTTTATTGTGCTGTGTGTAAGCTTAGATATCCTCCAACATCCCTATCTCTCCTACACCCCCCCTCCACCCACCCACCCTCCCCCTCTCTCTCCTCTCTCTACTGAAGCACTGGAGGGCAACGTGACAGACTAATCGCTCTCCTTGTCCAAGCCCGGCGCTGTTTGCCTAGCAGGGCCAGATTAAAGTTCACAGATAGAGAGAGGTTCCTGCTTAGGCCAGGTGTTGACAGTTAAGATAAAGCAGAGTCGCAAGGAAGTGGGGGTGGTTGGGTGGGTGTTGTGAGACAGGAATTGTTTGTGAGTGTGTGCGCGCGCGAGTGCTTCTGCACACACACACACACACGCGCGCGCGCACATTTTATGTTCATGGAGGGGGAGGTTGTGTGTGCCCCCCACCCCCCGCCTCCAATCTCCCAAGTTCAATGTCAGGAGACCAACAATGCTCTGGCCCACAAATCCCGCCACCAAACAAGCCATGCATAGCAGGCATACTTTTCCCATAGCAGACTCTCGGCCCTTGTCTACCAACCCCCCCCACCCCTACACCCACCCCCCTCCTCCTCCTTGTGCAGGCATATGTCCTTAACTCATGAAGGCAACAGTTAAAGCTCTTCCATTTAAACGATAAGCCAGCCCTCAAACAGTTTGCTTTGCCGCCCATATATTCATTCACGTTTGAACAGTTTGACTCAAAAGATTATTATTGACTAATTAAGGTTTTATTTGTTTGTTTGTTTGTGTTTTTGATTCGTATAATTAGATGTTGCGGAAAATGAAAAAAATGTTATTTTTTTGCCGCGCTCATGTCTGACTCGGAGTCTTTGGGGGATGCGCTGATTCTCCGAAGACGGGCAACATTTTATTAGTTCATTATGCAACGATTTATTAGTTCATTATGCTAATCGAAACTAGTTCACAAACGCTCACAAGAACACAGAGAGGTAAAGACCCCACCTCCCTCCCTCCCTCCCTCCCTCCACCTCTCTCTCTGTCCTGACTTGCCTGTGTGTTTAAAGCAGGGGAGGCCTCTCAGGCATAGCTGGGGAAATCCTGTCCAGGAGAGAGTCGACGCATTGAATCACTGACTCTCTAATCCTCTTCCTCTGCCTAATATGCCACCTCTCCCTGTCCACCACTCCCCCTCTATTCCTTTGCCTCTCTCTCTCTCTCTCTCTCTCTCATCATCTGTCCATATATCATCCCTCTTTAATGCTTCTATGCCTCTTTCTTTATATCATTTCTTTGCAGTTCTTTCCTGCATGCATTCTGTCATGCTCTCTCTGTCTTTGTCCATTCTTCTTCTCGTTCGTGCCTCGCTCTCTCTCTCCGGCTGATTTTTTTCCCTCCGAGCCCATCGTATGAGTGTCAGCGAGCAGAGGAAGGCTGAAGAGCAGAGATGGAGAGGCAGGCTGCAGCTGTGCTGTGGTGCAGTGAAGAGGGGGCCTCGTCCGGGCTCCTTGGAACAATATAAAAGCACTAATCACCCAGGACAGCTGACACCCAGCGCCTCACACATACACACACATGCACACACACAAAGATCTGAGGATTGCCAGTGCAGGGTGGAAGGAGAGGAGCTCTGCCCAGACAAGACTTACAGGTCTGGCCCAGCTAGCAAACAAAGTCTGTGTTTTGTCTATAGGCAGCAACGCTTTGGGGCTGAAGGGCGTTTTCTCATAAGCACGCACACACTCGCACATACACACACATACTGTATGTGCATGCATGTGCACACGCCTGCCAAAACATAAAAGGCAGTCAAGCACACAGGAGTATAGGCAAATTTCTTCAAATAAGTATGTACGCACACACGCACACACACACACACACACAATCAAACACACATGCTGATGCTGGAACACAAACCGCATAATGGATCGGGTGCAGGCGCACTCATGCACGTACACACACATACACACACGTGTGCACACAAAAGTGTCTTGGGGAATGTGACCTTTTCCCAAAAGCCTCCCTTTCCTGCCCCGGCTCCCCTCCCCCTCTGGCTGTGTGAAGACTGAAGGGGTCAAGGGTCAGGTTTTGGGGGGCTGGAGATTAGGTTTCACATGACTGAGCACCTTTGTTGGGGCAGGCCAGCAGAAAGGAAACGTCCAGGAGGGTAGCTGTGTCTGTCTGAGGAGAGAGAGAGAGAGAGAGAGAGAGAGGGGGGAAGGGAGCAGAGAGGGACAGAGGGATGGATGGAAGGGGAGTTGAAGTTTGGTCAGGCAAGAGACGGGCTGAAGTTGAAGTGCAAGAGCGAGGAGCAGAGGAAGTGTCTGAAAACCACGAGGGAAAGAGAGAGAGACAGAGAGAGAGAGAGAGATGAGAGAGGGGCAGAGCGAGGGAGGGAGCTCAGAGTGAGAAAGAGCAAGGGTGAAAAAGAGAAAACCAGAAAAACCTCACCCGCAGTCCTCACCCTATAGCTCTGCCTCTCTTTCTCCTTACATCTCTCGTTTCCCCCTTCCCTTCTCTTCTCTCTCTCTCTCTCTCTCTCTCTCTCTCTCTCTCTCTCTCGCTCTGCTCATGTGGCTTCTGTATGGGGCTGCGGCCAGCCAGTGTCCTCAGTGCCTGCTGGCTGCGCTGATCTCCCCCATGACCACACAGCGAGAAGAAAGCTCCAGCCAAAATAGTAAACTGGATCACAGCAGAACCCCCCCTCCCCGCCCCACCACACCACACCCCCGTCCCCCCGCCCCTCCCTCCATCCCTCCCTCCCTCCCTTTCCCCATTCACAACATCTGAGTCGTAGTCTGCCCCGCTAGACAATATGTGCTGTAACTGGCAGTGAAAAACCTTGGCAGGGACTGGGGTTACCTCGCTTGTGAAGTATTGCTTTAAATGTCTTTTTTTTTTTTCCACCCCACTTTTTTTTTTTTTTCCCCCCCGCCTCTCAGACCTAGAGAGAGGGATTTTAATGACGTGCAACAGTTTCAACTAAATGAGTCACAGAGGTGGGACTGGTACCGCTGATGGCTTCCAGATAAGGTGAAAACTTTGACCCCGGAGAGAAAGAGACGGACCCGGGGTGAGGGGTGAGGGGGGGGGGAGGAATGTCTTGGATGGAGTGCTGGCCGTAATTGAGTGTACTCTTTCGGTTTCATCATGTGCAATCAGATACGAGCCTCGAGGTATCGCCATTATGTTACTGACCTTTTGGACATTTGGCATTCCTCACTGCTCTGTTGCACCTAATTGTTTCATTTTCATCGCGTATGCCATGCATATTTGTACAGCTGTATGTGTGTGTGTGTGTGTGTGTGTGTATCTGTATATAAAAAGGCATTGCAACATAATGGCCAGCCTTTTACAGGTCAGCGGTATGCTGTTAAAGCTATACTGTATCAGCACTGTGCTATATCAGGGGCGTGTTTGATCTGCGCTGAAGGGGTTTCCTTGGGCATACTGCAGGGGGGGCGGGTCGTTCATTCCAGAGCCCGGGCGGGTGGGGGAGTGGTGAGGGTCAAGGGGTGAGGGGGTTGGGGGGCGGGGCGGGGGCAGAAGATTCCAGAGACCTACCAAGCCAGAGACAGCAGCTATGGAGGAGTGATCTGACCTTGAACCGCGGGGCGTGTAGCTCCCAGTGGCACTACGTTCCAGCCAATAAAGGCCTTGCGCTGCACTGCACCTTTTCTGTGTGCATGTGACACGCACGCCTCTGGTTTAGGCTAGGTGAGCTTATATTTTACACAGAGGTTTAAATTCGTGTGTGTATGTTGAGTGCAGTGTTCCTGGCACAATTTATACAGCCAGTTAAACAGGGTCACATTATCAGTAACCTCTGACTTATATGTGCTTGTCCCTGCACCTATGGGTCTATGTGTGTCTAGTGTGTGTGTGTGTGGGTATGTGTGTGTCCACTGTATGCTTTGTGTGCAGTGGGCGACAGCAGGGCGCCTGTTTACTGTCCTGTTAATACAGAGACAAAGTTCATCCTCTGGATTTCCTCATGTCGCTATATTTCAGTGGCACTCCGGCTAGACAGTAACGCGGTAAATGCATAATTTACAGGCGGCAAACTGTAATCTGTGAGCGCTCGGTTTGGATCTGACAGCAACTGATTTTGGTTGGTATAGTATTTCACTAAAACATATAAGGAACGACATAGCCTTTTCCTGTAGCCCTAATTGTCATTTTCCACTTCACATGCTTTTACACAGTGTTTACCGTCCATATCCATCCTCATCTGTGTTTGCTCAATATTATACTGACGAGTTTGCATGTTCATGTCTCTGTGTGTGTGTGTGTGTGTGTGTTTTCATGTGTGAGCGTCCCTGTGCGTGTGTATTTGTGCGTTAAAGGTGTGCGCCGCTCTCTGCCGTGTGCTGGCCGTCCCCGCGGGGCCAGCGGAGCCCTCTGAGCCGCTCCAGCTGCTGCAGGGGTGACAGAGGCTAAGACCGGCCGAGGCCGAGAGGTGAAAGGGCTTTGGAAGTTTCTGGAAGTTTCTGAGAACTGCCGCGCCACTCCTGGTTCACTCCTGAGGCCCCCAGGGGTCAGAGGGAGAGGGATAGAGGGGGGGGGGTGTGGGGTTGGGGGCAGGAGGGCCACAGTCACATGCTTGACCTGGTGGACTGGCCTTATTATACCCAGCACATATTTCCCTCTCCCTGCGGTATTTGCAGTTTGCCCGTGTGTGCGTGTGTGATCGGGGATATGCACTGTATGTGTTGACACACTTCTGAATAAGTCAGGGTCTAAGCGTCAGGCTGTGGGCGTGTGTGTGTTTGTGTGAGAGAGAGAGATCATGTGTGAGAGAGAAACGCTGCATTTGCCGGTGTGTATCAAGGTAATAGCTCCACGTTTTGTGTCCCCCTTCTCTCTTCCACACACACCTCTCTTGTCCTCCTCCATTTCCTCTTTCAAATTCGCGTTTCACTTATTGACCTTTTGCGGCTGTCTATTTTGGTCGCTGTTTTGATTTACAGTTGTTGGATGTCATTGCAAATAAGCATCCCTGCGTGGATAATCCAAAACCAAATAAGCAGTGCATTAATGGACAAAACTGAATACTTCACTCTTTGTCCTTGTAGTAAAATCAGCTTGTATAGAGAAAAAAAATAAAATACAAGTGGCTTCTATTTTTTAATTCAAAAGTGATGGACTTGGAGGGCTCATAGATCCCTCGCTAGACACACTATGGATGTAATTCTAGGGGTGCTGCCCATATTTGTCCGTGCCTTATCGAACACTCTGTCGTCCACTACTCCAGGGGGTCTCAGGAGTGCAGTCCACTCTCTTGGACCAGGCAGCCTCTCATATTATGCTTTTTATGGGACCAACCGGTGGTCTTTAGTGGGGACACATTCAGCGTGGGCCTCCTGCCCTACAAAGCGCTTGTCAGTCATTGTGCTGAACTTGTGTTGTTTCTATGCAGCGCTAGGCAGCACAGCTGTCGTCAAAAGACCTAAGACTACTCTACCCTCCTCTGAAAGAAACAAACAAACAAAGCTGTAAAAAAAAAAAAAAAAGAAATGAAAGACAAAAAAAGGGTCACAAATAATGAGTGTACATAAACCATCTTGTCTAATTGCACCTTGGGAGCCTGTCTTCCAGAAGAGTGAGGGGTAAGAAGCTTCTCAGCGGACCAGGCCACAAAGGGACTTGGCCCCTCCTGTGTTACTGTTAGCCAGGCCCTTTGGATGAACTTGTCTCCTTTCAGCTGGCGCTCTCATGCCCAGGTGTGTCCTTGTGTGTGTATCCACAGCGCTGACATCTCTTTGGCCCAGAGTGCTCCATTGAAAATAAGACGGAGAGACCAGCGCGAATGAAAAGAGATAAAGTGCAAAACAAGGATGAGAGGAGGAATAAAAGCAGAGTGGCTTCCTTGCTTTTCAGGGCAAGGACAATGTCCAGGCCTTTCTCCCACGCTCCATACAGCACTTGCTCTGCCCCCTTACTCTTGCTCCGGTTCTCCAAGAGCATCAGTTTATGTTTCAGCTTATAGCGAGGCATTCTGTAACTATTATTTACATTTTTTTTTTTTTTTTTTTTTTTCGGAAACATGTTTTGCCCTATTACATTTCAGGCTGGAGTGTGGTACACATTCAAATCAAATTCAAATCGTAACAGCTGAAACGTCACTTTGAAAACTTTAAAGACAGAAATGTAATTTCTACAGCAAAAGCCCAAAAAACGCAAAAGTACTTACAATAAATATGATATTTTGAAGGAAACCCTCTTTCTGGCTTGACACATCTCTTTGAACCCAGCCCTGTTAACGCTAGCCACTTTGTGCTAATTAAACTACAGTACACAGATCCCATGCTAAATGTGTTAAATACTTGTTACATCAATATTCATAATACATATTCTGTCCATACTTTCCCAATATTGCACCCTTTGCTCGCAGATCTCTTGGGCTGAGCAGCCAGCCAACCAGCCAGTCAGACAGGCCAGTGAATGGCCTGATGCCAAGGCCAATTGAGAGGTGCTGCTGTGGTGGAGAGCCAGAGGGGAGATGGTCATCCATTATTCATCACTAAGCCAAATAATCCCCAACAGAATTGGTCTGGTCTTGTCTGGCCCAACGGTTGGGGAATGGATGGGATGGTCCGGGGGGCAAGAGGGGAGGGTTTCAGGGGTTGGGGGATGGCAGGTTTGAGGGTTTTTTTTTTCAGGGGAGGTTTAGTAGGATCTTTTCGGGGGGCCGAGAGGGGGTAGCTAGCTCGCTGTAAGGGGTGGGAGGGGGATTAGATGCAAATATGTCTTTGATAGCTTTCACAGTCTGGGAGTCCCATTCTGTTTATGGATATTCATATTAAGTCTAATCTTTGGAAACAATCCCTGGCATGGAGGACTGAGAGGCTGCTGGGATGGGGATGGAGCGCAGAAACAGCAGGGGGTTCTGGGGGATGGAGCGGACCTGAATGGGGTCTCCCCTGACCCAGATCAGGGGCAGGACCAGTAGAATCCTTGATGTTGTGTGTGTGTTTGTGCGTGCCTGTGTGTGTGCATGCGTGCGTGCGTGCATGTGTGTGTCTGTGTGTGTGTGTGACCTCAGGAACCATGACACTTGTTCTATGCACAGACAGCATACAATCACAAACAGACACACACACACACACACACACACACACACACACACACACACAGCTATATACAAGTGCACACAGGCACATAGCTGGGTGGATGACACTCAATCAGTGTCATCAACAAACAACATGTTCAGACACAATACAGCCTTCGCTCTCTTCACTCATCACCTTCTTTCTCTCCCTCTCTTGCTCTCTCTCTCTCTCTCTCTCTCTCTCTCTCTCTCTCTCTCTCTCTCTCTTCTTCTTCTTCTTCTCTGTGTGACTTATCTATGTCTTTGTCCTCCACATGGGTCCCATCTCTGTGTTTTGTCTGTACTTCCCTCCCCTCAGGCAGCTGCTCTGTGAACGTAGATCACAGCAAAGAAAACCCTTCTGCAGGCTGGAGTCAACAACTAGCAGCTTTCTCTTTGCTACCACACACAAACCCCCTGCAATAGTATCTTTTACTTTTATTTATCTAGGGAAGTCTTGCTGGGCACACATGCACTTATTCAGCAACAGTCAAACATTCACTCCTGGGAGTTGCCTAGAACAAACACAGGACTGTGCTGTGGGACGCTTAGCAGCCCAGCTGGAGCAGTGCAGGGTTATCTGCCTCGCTCAAGCACACCTTAGTAGTAGTTTTTGAGGAGGAGCATAGCAAATCATATGGTATCATACTGTACCATAATGTGTTACATTCTAATGCAATGTAATACAGAATAGTATCGCATGGTATGGTGTAGTGTAGTGTAGTGTAGTCCGTGTTGGGGAACAACTAGTTACATGTAATTTAATTACACAATAAATGTAATTGTGGGGATGCCCCGGTAGCTCACCAGATAAGAGCGTGTACTGTGTGTTAAGGCTGAGTCAGTTTGAATCCGACCTCAGGCCCTTTGCTGCATGTCATCCCCTCTATCTCCCCTGCCTTTCCTGTCTCTCCCTATACTGACTGCCAAATAAAGCAAAAATGCCAAACTGTTATTAGCTACAGTTGCTGAGAAATGTAATTACATGACATTTACTAATCAAAATGTTGGTGATTACAAAGGGGTTACATCCAAATATACTTCTTTTTGGTAGAAAACTCAGTGCAACACCATCAAAGGAAGGATGGTTTACCAGGAGTTCTGTTGTGAGGTTTACACTGCCTGGCAAACAAATGTTTTTTTTTTGTTTTTTTTAGGACTTTTTAGCTTTGTTGTCCAGTTTAAAACATTTGTTATAATCAGAAAGTAATTACTTGTAATACAGGGTAATCAGTAATCTGTAACCATTACATTTCAAATGTAACCTTCCTAATACTGAGTATCATATAAATATGATAAAGTATGATAAAGCATTGGTTTTCTATCATGTATTATATCCATGAACCATCTAATTGCATGCTTATTCCTCATTTTTTGTCAGCTGAGTGGAATTGGTGCTCATTTCAGTCAATCCTCTGAAGTTTTGCTTAGTGCCCCTTTACAATGGAAAAACATGCATGCCCTATTGTTTCCTATTACATTTCTTCCACAAACATTTCCATTGTCTTGTGTGACTTTTGCCACATTCATCTATTTATTTCTATTTTCTCAATTTGAATTGCTGTTGCCAAGTTAGTGCATGTGATTTGCCGGTGTTACACTATCTATGTAAGGATGAACATGAAATGGTAGCATACTGGAACAGCACAGTATTGTAGTGCCGAGCAAAG
>NC_043980.1:31633682-31748682 GCF_902150065.1 Myripristis murdjan
TAATGCACAGTGTTCAAACTCATAGGTATTGTTGGCAAATATGCAGTATTCTCCAGCCCAGAACTGCCACTTAATTAATCATCCTGGACCTCAATTAGCACCTACAAAGCTTATCCAATTTTCTTGTACAACAGCTGAGGGCCGAGGGTGTGGGTGGGAGAGGGTGAGTGAACTGCCTTTATCTGTGTATTTGCAGTGTATGTTTGTTATGTAATGCTGTTTTTGTTTGTATGTGTTTAATAATTTTGTATTTGTGTCCATAGGACCCCCTTGAAAATGAGATGCTTCATCTCAAGGGGCTGTCCTTTCAGTAAATTCAGATACTTTCAGACTGGTAAGATACTGCTGATCATCGTAGGTTTCATGAATTTTAGGCTATTTTTGACACCTGAGCATATGAAAGTGGTGGCCTTGGGTAAATGTTGTGACAGGGTGTTCCCGGCATGCTACACTTGAAACGGCACGTCAAGGGAAGTGGTTTTGTGCTGTCTAGATGACAGCCCCCGTCCTGCCTCTGCCCTTCCTTCTCTATGTATTTCACACATACATTTGATGCACAGATAACAGAGATAAAAAGGCCTGTCCCTACATTACAGCAGTTGAATGGACTATTCCTTTGCCTTAGGACGGTTTAGTTTGTGTAAGATGACGTTTGCTACCAAATGTTTGTTGCTGCCAGCTCCACTGAAGAAGTATTGGAAAAGTTGGAAAAGGTGATTGTGAGAGAGCCTGGATGATTGTGTGGGGATTTCAGAACTTTTGGCTTAGACACAGCTCACAAATCATGAGGATGTAAAAGCTCTGCCAAGCAGAAAACAGTTACTTTCAACATAGCAACATGATTCCACATGATTGTGTACAGTATAAAGTCAGAGGTACTTCATCAGTCATTGTAGTCACAGGGTAATCATTTTCATACTGTTTAATACTGAGTGTAATTTGAAATAGAAGAAACTTTGTATAAGTAAAAAAAATCAGCCAAGGTTAAATGTGATCACAACTATGAAGTTATTAACCATGACCATATAATGTTATATTCCTTAAAGGAGAAATCCAATACATTGCCAATGAATCTCAGATGTTTGCAATGCATTTGCGCTCCTTACTCAAAAAGTAACATATTTTGCCTCTTCCACGATGGATTTCTCCCTGCATGAATGTTGAACATCAGTGCAAAGTGCTGAGTCTAGAAGGAAACTGTTTCTCTATGATTCAGAAGGACTGTCACCAAAACCGAATGTTTATTGTTAATGTTTTTGGTAGCTGAACATTTTTTCAGCAGTTAAACTCCAAAATAACTGGGCTGGAAACGGCTCAACGTCATGTCGAGCCATTTCCAGAAGTCTGTGTTTGGCCAGTGATCTGTGGGAATAACAAAAATACAACATGCAGGGTACATGGCTCATACTGGTGTAATTGTGCAAGTACTTAATAGGGTAGATTTTTCTTTTAAAGGTGCACTATGCAAAGTTATCGAGGGTTGACTGAAATGAGCACACTTGAGACTCATTCAACCAAAAACCTGGAATACGCATGCAAATTGATGGTTGAGTCAATATGGTTCACATCGACAGACTGATGCACCAATAGAACATTTATAGTGCACCTTTAATTTTGGATCGGTAAAGCTGGCAAAGTTCTGTCAATGGAGATGTCCTAGTGTGTACATCTTGATGATAACAGTTTTTGGTCTCATTTTTTTGGAATCAACCTGTTGCAGAGAAATGTACTTGCTAAAAAATGATTTAAATGCCCAAGAACTTATTAGCAACACATTTAAATCTTAAACTAAGTGGTATTTTTCTTTGACGCAAAGTTGTACGCATGAGTGACATGAAAATTACATTGTTAGTGTGGTCACATATTTTATGCCCACAAATGTTTTGGTATTATAGTTCAAAGAGTGACTCGACGTTGCGAGGCATTTCAGCTGTACAGTGGTGGATTGTGGGAGTGACATCAGAAACCCCCCTGGACCCTTCATCGGCTAGAATCAGATTTCACCAGATCTGTCTCCAGTGTTGCTTTCATCACCGCTGCTGTCTTAACAGGGAGGAATGTGGACAATCCACTGCACAAGGTCCTGTAAAAAAAAAAAAAAAAAAAAAAAAAAAAAAATGAGAAGGAGCTACTTAAATCATTTCCACCTCACAATTTTTGTGGCTTTGATTTTTTCCCCCCAGTAACCTGACACATGGAATTGATAACCTATTCTCACTGTCGCTAACATCTTAATTTCTGCAGCCTCACTCACCCCTCAACACCCATCTCTCAAATTGTAGGCTACCGGACCCTGTCAGACCACTTGTGAGAGTTTGCCTGTGACGTTTGCCAGCGTAGCTTTATTAGCTCTGTGGTCATAGCCAGGCTAACACTTGTTGTCATCACTCTGGGGTGTTTCCTCCAGCTGAGGCTCATAAAACACATTGCTTTGTGACTGTCCCTTGATGTGGTCCTCGTTTTACAGTTATTACACCCACAAATGGGCTGTGACCGGAGAACGAGACGCAAAATGTTGCGTACGCAGCTCTGTAGTGTTAGCAGTGACACTTTGCTTGGTGGCTGCTGAGATGTAGACCAGCACAATCTCTTGGCAAGCTGACTCAGCATCAAGAGACTTTTTTTTTTTTTTTTTTTTTTTTTTTTTTAACAACATTGTGTGAACATCATAGGGACATGGTTCCAGCTGCCTTATTAAATGTTAAAAGGCCATTTCTGTGAGAAGCCAGCTGTAAGCCCTCTTTTTAATTATGCATACTATATTTATGAGCTCTTGTGGTTCAAATAATTTTTTTCTCCCAAGCTTTAAATTAAGCATTTTTTTGTACAGGTCAGGGAAGATCTTTTTTTCTTGCACTTCAAGTATCAAGTGCATGTCATGTCAAAGGTCCTTCATGCTTTATCAGTTTGTCTTTTTAAACAACGCCAGACTCATCATTTTGCTGTTGATGTTAGGTGCTGCCCTTGATTGAATTTTCGTGTCCGCCCTGTGTTTGCTGATGCATTATTGCCGAGCCGACTTGAAGCTGCCACCTTATCGTAGATATTCTTCAAGGTGTCACATGGACTGTGTGTTCTGCAGTCAAGGGCTCTACGCCAAAGAGGCAGCTTTCATATGTTCCTGTTCTTTCAGCATGGCCATGAATCAACCAGCAGGGCCCTTCATCTGAGAGACAGCTGTAGATAACATACAGATAATTAACCTTTCAGTTTGTCCTCTTATACACTCTCTCTATCTGTGCCCTGCTCAAGTTTAGTTTCACACTGTTCCCTCCCTCTCCCCCTCCCCCCTCTCTCTCCCTGAGGACACTGTAAAAACAAGGGTCAGTTTTCAAGCTTGTCTTGGTTAGGTTTAATGGAATATCTTGAACATGGAGCTCGGGGGGAGAAGAGGGAAAAGGTCTCGCAAAAACACAATGGCAGACTGCAGGAATGTGCGTGTATACGCGTGTGAAGATGTGTGTTTTCCTCCTCTCGTGAGAAAGCCCCTCTCATTTTCGCGCCTGTTTGTTGTTGTGCCCTGGAATTTGCGTCGATGCTGTAACATTAACATTTTGCACATGACTTCCTCTCTGGGCCGCGTGGACACAGAAAAGCTTGGCCATAAAGAATTAATGAAGCAATAAGGACACGAGAGAGGTGTGTAGACAATGAAAGGGAGGGAGAAGCTGAAGGAAGTTGGAGAGGGGGCATGCGGAGGGAAAAGGAAGGGGGCATGAGAGGGCGAGAGAGAGGTGAAGTTTAGATTAGAAGAGCACGGTGCTGCCTGATATTCACGTGTTGTTTCCCCCGTCCCCCCCTTCCTCTCCCCTCTCTCTCAGCTGATGTGTGTCTTTCAGTGTGAGTATACAGACGGATTACCTTATGCAAACACTGGGCCATTGCTTTGAATAGGCAACACAGATACTAGCAGCTAATGTTTTCCTTATCAGGGGCTACTCCAGCCAATCACACTGTATGGGGAGAAGGACTGGGAAAGCAACAGGCCTCTCATTTATCATAGCCAGGCTCCATTGTGCCTATGTGCGTGTGCATGCTCATATTACAATGGGCCTAAACTATGTGTGACCCTCTCTCATTTCCTACCATTTAAGTTATGTTGCTCTGCACTTGGAGAGCAGCGCCGTGGGTCGGGCCTTCACTTTTGCGCCTGCTGCAGGGTGTGGATCAGATCCCACGAGGCATGTGCCAGTACCAAACTTTCAGGTTGCGTTGATCTCAGCCGTAGATATCTGGGTGAACAGTGTTATTGCAGTGTTTTGAAAAGGAGGTAAAAATTTGCTGTCAGGGCTGAAATTCAGTACAGTCACTTCACTGCATGTTTTTGGCGTTGCAACAAGATCTCTTGTTTGTATCTTCGTGCTGCTTTTGTCTTTCATGATCATTCTGTTGTCTGAGGACTTAAGGCTCTATGGCACTCACCTTTGACCTCCATGTTTGTTACTTACATGATAGGCTGGGTACTGAAATTAGAGATTTTTATGGCACTGACCCAAATGTTTCAATAGTGCGGAGTATTGAAAAATGCCATGAAGCCAGTAAACATGCAGCATATTTGTACCAAAATCGAATGATGCTGGTGATTAGCTTTTGTAGAGGCATGCAGGAAACATACTATACTACACCCAGAGACGTTATTGAAATGATTTTATAACAAGATTTTTTTAAAAATTGGTATCGAAAAAAGTATTGTTCAGGATCCAGTATTGGTAGCGAAAATTTCTTATCGACCCAGCCTTAGTTGCATGTGTTGGCGGTGATTGAGGAATTGAATCTTCTGCTGTCGTTGCTCTCATAAGTCTTTGGATAAGAGTGTAGGCTAAATGCCCAAAATGTACTGTGAAGATGTAAATACTGGCTGCTTTCTGCCATGGTTGGTCTGTCACTGCCACCAACAAGCTGGATTTTCTGGCCTTGCGGCTGTTATTTGGAGTGTCAGCATGTGACACGTGTTCATCAGATGGGAGAGGGGCTTCTCCCATATGGCTCTGAAATAAAACGGGTTGCGCGGCACTGAACTGTCTTCATGTGTCTGTGAAAGCTCTGGTAGTCGCTATAGGCCAAGTTAGCTGTAATGCCATTACAGAGGGATTTAGGGAAAAAATAAATGTTATTCAGAGAATTATTTACAAAATACTGTTCGGAAGGTGACAGTTTCAAAATGTCTGCTGTTTTTTTAATTGTGAAATACAGCATAAAGTAAAAATGACACAAGGCAATTACCAGATATGTTGTAAAGAAGCAGCACATCAAATGTAGTGGACAATATGTACGAGTAAATTTGCCATTTTGGTATTTGCCATTTGTGGAAATCATAGTAAGTGGTTAAAACTGGTTGGGTTATCATTCAAATCCTATCTATCTATCTATCTATCTATCTATCTGTATGTATGTATCTGTATGTATGTATTTATATATCTATCGATCTATCGATAGATCAGTAGATATGTACAAACCTCTGCTCTCAGATTTTTTGCATGTTTTCCACTTTCATCATCAATGTGGCTGTCGTGACCCCAGCACGAACCCAGATACAGCGAGGCGGGTTTAGCGACCTACTGTGTGACCTCAAGTTCATACACTCAAAGTGACACACACACAGACACACACACACACACACACACACACACACACACACACAAACACAAGACCTTCTTTTGGGATGAAAAGCGAGGAGGGAGAAAAGGGAGAAGAGCATATTTGGATAATGTTGGGCTGCATTTGGCCCGCATGCATTCAGAGCTTGTGAAACACCAAGTGATCACAGAGGAGGAGTCTGGGGTAGAGAGAGAATAGACCCATGGGTGTGCATTCATTAATGTACTCATAGCTCATTCCAGCTCTCTGCAGACAGAAAGGCAGAAACACACACACAAAACAAAGGCCACATGCAAATATTCTGTGCTCTCTCTCTCTCTCTCTCTCTCTCTCTCTCTCTCTCTCTCTCTCTCTCTCTGCTTTCTTTCTCAGCTGCACATTTCTGAAGCGAGTCTAACCGGTCAGACTCGAAAATGGAGGAAACATGCCATTGGAATGCAAAATACATGTCAGACTAGAAATGCAAATTACACTGTAAAATTGGTGTGTTTGTGTACTGTAAAAAAAAGGCGCATAAAATTAAATGAAAACTGGGATAATTACGGTTTGACTTTCAGAAATTGTGTTACAAAATAGTAAAAGAGTAACCAAATCAAACGTATCTCACTGGTGCCTTGTGTCAAAAAAACAGCCGATCACTGGTTGTACGTGTAAAGGAAAATGACAACTTCCAAAAGAGGTTATTTTAACTAAGCAGAGCATGGTGTCAGTTATCTGCTCGTCCATGACCAAAGCAATCTAGGAATTTGTAAGAAAGGGAAATTGCATGTTTCTATTCTCGCAGGGTTTCTTGTGCCGGCTTGAGATCAGTTGCCACGACAGTCATGCTCACCGGTTCAGCGGAAGACTGCAGCTCTTGCAGGTCAACTTCTGAATAAATGCTGCCGCTGCACATGACGGAATCTGTTCTGGGATCAGGTGTGATGATCTCAGTGTTGGTTTTAGATCATCTGTAAATGAGCAGAGCTGCTCTGAAGTCAGTGTTTGTGGAGGGCCCCGCACTCTCAGAGGGGGAACCAAAGTTAAATAAATACTCGCTCCATCCTGTCTGCATTAAGGGCCTGCACACATGGCTTTGACGTCAGAGTGACATTAAACAGGGTGGGGTGACCCAGCCAGCTCTGACAGGCGCACACACACACACACACACACACACAGGCCCCTCTATAGCTTGCTATTAAAATTGCTTTCAGTCTTTCTCGTCTTCTCTCTGTCTCTTTCTCACTCCCTCTCTTCTCTCTCTCACTCTCTCTCTGTCTCTCTCTGTCTCTGTCTCTCTCTCTTTTCCCCCTGGCCTGGGTTTAGGTGACATTTCTCACCCTCATGTCTTGGTCCATTGTACAAGCCTCTTCACGTCCAAGCTTTAAAGAAAGACGTTCATTTCCCTCTTAGAGTAATATTCCCCTGTGAAAGGGAAGAAGTTAATCTCTGACAATTTGTTATTTTTTCGTAAGCTGGTTTGACTGTATTCATTTGTCATTCTATGTTTTTAGTTGAAATGTGTTCAAGGTTTCCTCCTCTGAAATAACTTGACTAGAGAGGTGCAACTGGCTACCATCACATAGCGTGGAAGAGTTTCATCTCACCATTGTAATTCCAGCGTTTTGCTCACCTGGTCTTGCATATTTTTCTTTTCTTTTCTTTCTTTCTTTATTTTTTTTTTATCCCCGAAGGAACAAATAGTGTGTGTGTGTATCCACATGTGATATCTCAGAAAATGTCTATCTTCATGGCTGCCCCCATATCTTTAAGGTCAGGTCTGTGTCAACTTTGACCTTACAAATATCAACACAAATCACTGCTCATATCACTCTTGTCCTGTTGTGCTTTTAAAGGCGCAAAATTGCTGAGAGTCAATTGAATTGAAGATTGCTGAGACCCAGCTGACAAATACCATGGACTAAGTGCACAATTTATCAGTGAGTTGGACTGATGATGTGAAACATCAAAATTTGTTCTCATTCTGTATTTTTGCCAGTTGAATCTAAACAGTGTTCACTTCGCTTCAGTCGTCTCTTGGCAATCTTGCATAATACACCTTTAAGTTTGACGTAGTTACACAATCCATTTGTGCCATTTTAATTTCTGTACAACTATATCACAAGTTTATTGATCTGGATGAACCAAGATGGTCTGCAGGGCCACGGTCAACTTATGGGCGGTGAAAGTGTTAAGATGAAAGATGAATGTTGCAGAGAAGGGGGAAGAGGATGTTTTTGCGGCCATGAGTGTGTGTATAGCTTGTGTAGAGTCTATGTGTGTGTGTGTGTGTGTGTGTGTGATGAAGGTGTTGCTTTGCAGTTGTTTGACCCATTGACCACAGTGACCCTCTGTGTGTGTTTGTGTTGCTTTTTGTCACATGTCATTGCCAGGCCAGCTGGTGTGTTCTGAGCTGCAGGACAGAGGATTTCCCGCTCCGCTGTCCTGCCAGCCTCGGGCCGTCAAACCACACGCAGCCCACACAGTTCATTCTGACTCGGCTGTAGTTTATTTGCGCAGTGGTTTTTAAAACATAGAACTGAGGCGGTGGAAAACAGAGAAACAGAGTGATGTGTGCGCGAGATAGCTGAGGGTTTACACTGGCTCTGCACTGACTCTGAAACCAGATGTGTGCCTCCACTGCCCGAGCTGTCTCTGCTGTGCCGCACCTCCTGCCTCCTGCTCTGCTTCCCCACTGTCTAAATGAAGAATAAAACCACTTGTCTATTGATCTTTCAACTTCTTAAGATATGATGATGAAAACAAGGAAGATGAGAAAACAATTACAAATTTTGCATGGGAGATAAAAACAACTCCAGGGGTTCCCTTTTCTCTAAGGTTTATATTAGATCTATGTAATTAACTCAATAAAATCGTATGTGAGTTTAAAAAAAAAAAAAAGTGATTGCATTCACACGACACAGGCATGAAGAAGTTTGCCAGCTGATGAGACCAGAGCGGGACAGAGTCGGTTATATAGCACATAAGGAAATAAAACTGCTCAATCTGCACATCCAATGATGTCTCCTTGGGCTTGTAGGCAATCTAATTGCTGTGGGGATAATTGAGTTTTTTTTTCACTCGAACCATGTGGGTAAAATTAGAGATCTGACATTTTTTATGAGAGCAAAGCCTTCTATTTAGGCAAGTATTCAGAATTTTAAAAATTCGCCCTGAAATCAAGTCACATGCTTTGAGAAAAGCCGTTTAACTGGAAGATGAACAGCTCGCTAACAAAATGTGAGATGACTGATATCATGAAAACAGTCAACAAGTATTCAGCTGGTTGCTAACTGTCTGAAATGACTAATTCTTGATATTTCGCCTGCAGTACTCAGGAGAGATTGCCAAATATGCTTATTTTAAGCATACTAACTAACCTACAATTAACATGAAATGCTTGTTTAATTCAGACAAACTCGGGCATGAAAAACACTTTACCCTCGTTTTGCTGAGCAGCTACCAGCTTAAGAGCTTAACCCACTGCTGTCTCTGTGCTGAACACAGATCAATAGGGGTGTAACGTGTCTGAAACTGAGACCGAAACCGCCATACAGCCCTGAGTCAGGACAGGACAGGAATGAGGATCTATAACCGGATCTGAGTTGGAGCAGGGTCCCTATTTCCCGAGACCCGGGTCTCACTGAGCTGCAGCTTTATTCACTCTGCTGTCGAGAGCTTGTGTCGACTTACGTTATGATGCGTCTCATTTCTATTCAGTGAAAATTAGTATTGGATGAAGAGGAATTTTCATGTTACCATGATGTGTTCAGATGTAATGTTGTAAAAGGTAGTTCTCGGTGAGAAACTTAAATAAATACATAGTTGTTTAAATAAGAAATTTGTTTATGAAAATAATAAGAAATAATAAATTATATTAGAAGGGGATTTTTAACTTGTTTAAGTTCCTAGCAATAATTCTTTTTTTTTGTTTTTCAAAACCTTTTTTTAATTGAATGGTTAAGGTTCTGAAAACAACACATGCAGTATTTCAGCATGTTATATAATCGCCATTTCAAGAAATCAAATTTCATAAATCTACCCTGTTTGAAATGTTCATCCATAAATGAGTAAATCACGTATGGCTGTCATTACAGGTAATGTTGTGCCCCGACCCACACAACATATGCTTACTACACACACAAGCACACACACACACACAAGCAACAAACATACATGATATAATACATGAATGTAACATGGCACTTTATGCATTAAACATGTTTTATGTTGATTTTTTTTCTACCCTCCCACCCCCACCCCCACTGGTTGTGTCTAATTTTGTCTTCCATTACCCTCAGTTGGTTTTCTCATCTTCACTATTCTCTGCCTCAAGGAGAAAATACCTCAGTTTAACCCTGCTGATGTACATAAGTCAACACACACACACACGCACACGCACACGCACACCTGCTGATGTTGGAACGAGTGTGTGAGCGGGACATGGGGAATGACTCCTGCCTCCTTAGCAGTGTAGTTGTGCCTCGGGGTCATTCACCTTTCCCATCAGCCTCACATCAGGGTCATCTCATCTGCCAGGAGTTCTGCCTCGCACCACTGTCATGGAGATAATCTACAGAAAGTCATGTCAGACTGAGACGCAGCTTGGGGGAACGGGCTTGCTTATTTGTGTGTGAAATGACGTGTGCACACCCCATGATCGTTGAAGCTGTCAGCATTCCTCATCACATGCTCTGTCATGAAGGATTGAGGCGACTGGTGAGACAAACCAGCTGTCCCTGCCTCTGGTCATGGCAAGGTCAGCGGGTGTGCATGCGCGGGTGTGCATGCACGCGTGTGCGCGTACCGATACACACACACACACACACACACTTGGCTTGGTGTCTCGGTATTGTGTCGAAAATGCCACCGGATGCACATGGTTTGGGAATCCAAGTGCAACGTTGGAACAATGACTTGATTGACGGGGTAATTTTGATTTGCCTGTCTCGCTGTTTCTTTCAGGTGGAGGAGGGAAGAGGAACGGGCGCAGCAAGAAATGGAAGGAGATGTTAAAACTTCCCCACATCAGCCTGTGTGAGGAGCTGCGCCGCACTATTGGTAAGAGAAGGGCAAAAGACGGTGGGTGTGTGTTTGTGTGTGTGTGTGTGAGGCAGAAAGATAAAATGCCATGCTGTGCCGTTGGGGTGGGTCTGACTGACTTAGGGAGGAAGTTCAGATTGGACTTCCTTCCTGTTTCTACCCGTCTCCACCCACGGTTACAGGGAGGGGACAGGAAACAAGCATGTGTAAATGTGTGTGTCTGATTCAGGGAATTTGTTTGCACGCCTGTTTCATAGTCTGTTGTGTACGTGCGTGTGTGTATGTGTGTATGTTTGTGTGGCCGGTGCACCAAGACTCTCTCTCTCTATTGCTTTGGCGTGTGTGTGTGTCCATCTGAATGACTGTCCATCTTGCCTCATATCAGTTTGCTCACACACACAAAACCAAACAGTCTTCGCTTCTGCTTCCTGCATCCTGTCTCTACATCCAGAGAGCAGGAGAGGCTTCTCTCTGTGTGGCCCAGACAAGTGCTCCACCGCTGGGCTGCATTATCTCCTCTCCTCCCCCCGGTTCTCTGAATGCCACAGACCTCAGCAGTCTGTGTGTGTGTGTGTGTGTGTGTGTGTGTGTGTGTGTGTGTGTGTGTGTGTGTGTGTGTGTGTGTGTGTGTGTGTGTGTGTAAAATAGTGCGTCACAGCTATCTCTGCCAGAGATTGCAGTGCTAGCCTCCCCCACATAACTCTCTCTCAACCTTCCTCCCTCCCTCTCTCTTTCTATCTCAATGCCTCTCCCTCCCTCCCTGTATCTGTATCTCTCTCTCTCTCCCTCCCTCTCTTCAGCACTAAGCCACTTCAGAGCTACATGAGAGCGGTAGAACAAGAGAATTAGAGGGAGAGAGAGAGAGAGAGAGAGGTAGATGACCAACCAGAAGGAGGGAGACAGTGATAGAGATGCAGATGCTACCTTCTGCCTGGAGTGGTATCTGTTACTCGGTTTAGATCACGTTCTTCTCTGTTTTGTTCTCGTATATATTTCACGACTCACCGACCAATCTCATTACCATAAAAACCCAATATATCTGTTGGCAGTGGTACTAGATTACCATGTTAAAAAAAAGGCAAGTAAATGTCACCTGAAGTGCAAAGGATTATGTTGCTCATGCCACACTCTTAATATTCAGAACGATTTAGATTTATGATTTAGAACTTATCAGAGGAATCTAAAAAATGGGACATGTGGGAATGTGCGTGTTGGTGTATGCAACAGCTGTTGATGGTCATAAACGTCACAATTATACAGATGCTCTTGCGTAATTTCCCTATCACACTGCCTGCAGATCCAAATAATCCCTTTCGCATACTTAAACACATGCAGACTTGCAGGCATGCGCGCACACACACACACACACACACAAATGCACACATAGGAAGGTTAAAGCGATACAGTAGAAGGACTGGGAGCAGTGTCTTTGTTGTGTCTTGATAATGTCAGGCATTTGACCTTAGCCTTGACAAGTCCAGTACTTCTAGGAAGCCCAGATTACATTATGGGGGCTGTAGCCACTCAGTCTGCTTGCCTTAGAGTAATTTTTCTCTCTCTCTCTCCCTCCCTCTCTCTCTCTCTCTCTCTCTCTCTTTCTCTCTCTCTCTGTCTTTCTCCCCCTCTCTCCCTCTTTCACTCTTATTTTCAATCTTGCTCTGTCACTGCCTTTCTCTCGCTTTCTATATATTTACTTTTCTTTCTGTCTCATCTTCCCTTCCTTTCTACCACCCTCCCACCCCCCAGCTCTGGTATCACCCGCACATGTGCGCCTCTTACTCTTGCAGTTCAGTGTCCGCTGGCTGCAGACATGATAGCTTGTTCAACATGTTCCTGAAACCGGAGGTATTTGGATGGAGACTAAGAGCTCTTGTTGCATAGCAGCAGTGAGCACTGGCCAATACTCATGCTTATGCTTCAAAGACACACACACACACACACACACACTCACACTAAATACAGTCATGCACCTATTGTATGCACTTACCTCACTAAGTCACTCAGTCTTGGCTTAAATTGCAGTTTTAATTAAGCCGTAATAGTAGTACAGTTCACTTGCACAGATTACTGGTTGAGACTAATTCAAGCTTTAGCCTCAGACCTCTCCTCTCCTTCTTTTCTTTTCCACTTCACTCAGTGCTTCTTTCTTCCTCCCATCTTCCTCTCCCACTTTGCTTTCAACCCATCTCTCTCTCTCTCTCTCTCTCTCTCTCTTTCAGAGTTGTTTTTCTTCAGCATTGGGGAGAGAGTTCTTTTATGCAAAGAGGAAATTTTTCATTGGTGGAATGCTGGCCTCCACACTCATATTCAAATGATTTAGAGCCTGGATAGAACTTGGACACACACACACACACACACACACACAATCTCTCTCTCTCTCTCTCTCTCTCTCTCTCTCTCTCTCTCTCTCTCTCTCTCTCTCACGCAGAGCTGGGCCAAAGAAACTGTGGTTTCTTTCCAGATCTTTGCTCACCTGCTAGATGTGAGATTCCATTTAAGAAAAAAAGAAAAAAAATCTCAGAGGTGAACATGAAAACCACTTTCTACACTGTATTCACATTAACTCTCAGGATGTGTCTCACAAATGTAAAGGCTATAAAAATGCACACAAGTGTTTCAGCAGTGTTTGGATGTCTACATTTGGACTTGATGTTTGCACAATTAAACATGAACACAATCAGTGCTGTACAGCCAACTCGAGATCGATGACACTTTTTAAAAATGGTAAATTAACTATTAAATCAAAGAATATGCTGGCAAAACATAAATGATGGGCCGCAAAATCACTTGAGTTCAGCAGTGCGGTCTGGCTGTTCTGATCAGCGAGCAGGTCAGGAAGAAGGCTGGCTCTGTTGTTGCTGATGTTGATCATCCTCCTCATGCAGAATTTCAGATATTACCCTCAGGCATGTGGTGCAAACTTTGTACTGTAAAAACGGATACAAACAGATACAAGTTTTCATTTGTAACTGATGCAAAAGCTTTGTTGAACTCCAAAGGCTAGACGCATTGGGGTGCAGGTCTAGTGCTTGGAGTGTCTTTAGTTTTTTCCCATTTATGTATAATTGTGTCTATCGCTCATTGTGTTTTGTACTTTTCTGCGCTCCCTATTGTAACTCACTGTTAATTGTGAACTGATGTTGAATGATGTTGCCTTAGGAACTGCCCTAACTAGGGATAATAAAGTAGAATCTTGAACTGAAATCATCAGTGTGTCTGTGGTAGGGATGGGCGATATGTTATCGTTTGCGATATATCGTCAAAAAAATTCCCCACGGTAAGAATATGTCATCTCGCGATAATAACGATAAACTCCTGTTGATGACGTAATTACGTGCGCAACGCACTCGCCGCTGGCAGCCGGCAGCTCACACGTGTAGCACAATAACAAGCATGGCGGAAGGCGGGGCTGATAGCGAAGAGCTCGTTGCTAAACGAGGCTCCAGCTCGATTATCTGGAACTGGTTTGGCTACAGTAAGTCTGACGTGGAGCAAACATCTGTCATATGCAAAGTTTGCAAAAAAGTGGTGATTACAAAGGATGCAGTACAGGTGTACTACTTAAACTTAATTGGTATAGTTTAGTAGCGTATTTGACTACAGTAAGTATTATTTTTGAGCAGTATTTGTGGGGTTCTCAAGACTGAATGCGGTGATAGATTTGTAGTCAAAAAGATGGAGTTGAATTGTTTTATATTTTTTATCGTCACTTTTATCATTATTGCAATAAATGCCAGAAATTATCGTGATAAATTTTTTAGTCCATATCGCCCCTCACTAGTCTGTGGTAGGTTTGTTGGCTCTGCTGCTCAGTGATAACTCGTTAGCACACACAGTAGTGAGTGATAGCAGGTGACTAGCTAAAAGCTAAATTACATACACCTAAGTCTGGGAATTTTATGAACATTTGGAATTTCTACATAAATTATGAGCATAACATTTTTCAGCTACCAGGGACTACTACTTGCTTAATGTGCAAGTTGGTCAGTGTGCCAGTCTCTGAAAATGTAGTGTATTCCCTTAACAGTGCTGCACAACAAGTTGTCACTTTATTACATAAGTCTGAGTGTCTCAATCAAAGAGTGACCAGTTGTGCTGTGAGTCAGCAGATCTGAATTTTGACTAGTGCAAAGACGGCAGGGGGGCAGCACTGGAGGTTCTAGGATCTGTCCTTTTAACTTGAAGGTCTCAGGTTCGATTTCAACAGCAGATCCTTGAGCAAGACACTGAACTCCTGCCTACTTTCTCATTGCAAAGAAAACATCAGCCGAATTCCTTAAATATGCTCTTGCAGCGCAGTGCTTTTGGGGACAGATTAAACTCCGTTGAGAGAAAATTAGTTGAAATAAAAACATTTCACCTGCTTTTTGGTTGCTTGAGAGGAGGCACTAGTCAACAATTCAAACTATGAGTGCAATCACACCTGCATTTAGTGTTTTTCCTGGTCCAAACCGGAGCAGGAAAGCTTACTTTGTTGCATTTTGCATTTGCTTTGATATAGTTTACACTGCATAATGACCAACAAACCAGAGCCTGTAAACAAAAGTCATGTGAACTAGCTTGTTTATTGGACAGAGTTTTGGTTACCTGTCAACCCATAAAGTGAGAGATTTTGAAGAATGTCAAAGCAAATTTGATTTTCAGTCCCTGTAATTTAAGACGACCATGACGGACTTGGCTGTGCTCTTTGTTGTAGTTTATCTTTCCTGCTTTTCATACCAGTGGACATGAGCACCAGCTCAGGCTTTGGAGTTGTTCATGTTGTTACGCTGTGTTTTCCAAGCAGGGGTGATTTTTGGCTACCAGATGTTAACATCTGTCATACCCATAAACCCTTGCTCTTTGGGTGTATTTCAGACATCTTGGTGTGGTTATGGGGTGGTACCCAAACTCAAATGGCATTCTTCTCACCTGGCCAAATGAATCAAACTGAAGGAGTAAACACACCAGAGAGTTTATGCTCGCCCTGAATGCAGCCTAAAATTGCTTTTACCAATTACGAGGGAGAGAAGCTTTCCAACCTGCACCCAGCTGAACACGACTGATAAGGAAACACCAAAGCAGGGCCCAAAAATTTTAGTGATGGAAGATAAAAGGGCACACTGAACTAAGGCAAGAGCAACATAATACTGTTTAAGATCTGTCAGTGAGATTTTCTGAAAGTTCTATTGTTCTTAAAAAAAAAAAAAAAAAAACAGAAAAAAATAGCGGCACCACAGTGGAAAAAGAGCCAAAGGAATATCAGTTCTCTCATCTCTTCTCTACTGTACTGTGCTCTGCTGCTGTTCGCTCACGGTCGTGGTAACTTAGGTTTTGGGGTCGTGCGCGGGGTGAGTTTGAGTGTAAATGTGGTGCGCTGAGCTGGAAGCACTGAGGGAATGCTGTGTAGCTAAGGATGCAGCTGGAAGATTTGATTTGTTGTTGCCGGTTGTTTCACTGTCACTGCTCACAGTTTTTCATCCCGGGTGTCCCTCCTCCTCCTCCTCCTCCTCCTCCTTTCTTCAAGCAGAAGTGTGCATGAGTGTGTGAATGCGTGTGGCCTGTTTTTGTTTGTATGTTTATCTCGTGCATGTGTGAAAGTGTGTGTGTGTCTCCTCACTGCTGACCAATGACAGAATGCGTCCTGGGTCTTCTTCCTCATTTGGTACCAGAGGAAATATGACTCAAGTGTGCATTTGTCCTAAGGGGCCAGCTGCAGAGGAGACACACACACACACATAGAAATCATACCCACAAACATATTGTGTTTTTTCTTTTGCACATTCTTATAAACAAATGAACAAATGCTTTAATGCAGTCCAGATATTTACTATCCATCTCTCTCTCTCTCTCCCTCTTTCTCTCCCTCCCTCCCTCTCAGAGAGGGACTACACCAGTCTGTGTGAGAGGCAGCCCATTGGTCGGCTGTTATTCCGTCAGTACTGTGACACCAGGCCAGAGCTGAAGCGCTGCATCGTGTTTATGGATGCTGTGGTAAGACTAAGAATGAGCCGATTACCACAGTGAACAATGCTCTGCTTACTCTCCCTGATTTTCTTCTACCTGTCCCTCTCTTACATTTAACGCACGTCCTTTTATTTTGCTGCTCTGTCTCTCTTGCTTTTTCTATCTCACTATCTCTCTCTCTATTTCATCTCTCACCCTCCCTCTCTCTCTCTCTCTCTCAGCTTGCTCCCATGGGACGGGCCTGAGTCTGGGCCTGCAGAGCAAGGAATGGGAGAGGAAAGGAAGAGGGAGGAAAGTGGGGGTTTGGTCCTTTGCCTGGTCTTGGCAGAGTGAGCGAGTGTGTGTATGTGTGTGAGAGACGGGTGGGGTGTTGGTGTTGGTGTCAGAGGGGGCTCGGTGATTAGGGACTTAGACAGGCTGTCAGAGAGCCGACCCACCGACCCCTCCCCTTCCTCCATGCACTCGCTCCATGAGGTCAAGCCCACGTCAAAGGCAGGTCCCTTGGGTGAGCCAGCAAACACAGGCCCAGGCTTGTGTCTCGGCCCCCTGGAGGTATGCGAGAAAGGAAAACAGGGGGGAAATCATGCTTATTTAATAAGAACCTACATTAGTCTCTCTTGAGGTAGGCTGGCAGGCACGTACATATGCTCACTGGAGACACACACACACACACACACACACACACAGACTCTCATTCTCTCAAACACAGAAGTAAGTGCACAAATGAGACAAACGGTATTAGCTGTTGGTAGTAGCTTGGAGGTCTTGCCTCATGCCTTGGCCATGATGTGCGGCAACACAGCTTAGTCTAATTCTGCTCTGACGCTGTTGTTTTCTAACAAAACACACACACACACACACACCAAAGCAGTCAAACTGCAGAAATTCTTTCGACCGATATCCATATTTGACCAAAAACACAATCTGTGATGGTGCGATGGGGTGAAATACTAGACATCATCCTGGCAGGTGACAGATGTAACGGGTGAAGCGTGAAGACAAACATGGTCGCCAGTTTGCTTCCTTGACTAAGATGGAGTTATTTTGTCGCTCATGCTGTCATTTTGTCTGCACCTTCCATCCTATCTCTATTTTAATTTATTTTTAATTATGATGTAATGCCAAAGCTTAATTCTTGCTCATCACTGCTGCTCCCCCCACTTCCCTCTCTCTTCACCCTCTTCCCTCTGCTGACCTTATTTATTTAAAAGTGATAAGAGTGTGAGAGCTTGCTGAATTGAGTGTGACTTCCTGTGCGGGTGTGATAGCTTACAGTTTACCAGGCCTTTTTCTTTGTTGCCAGGCTGAGTACCAGCTAGCCCCTGATGAGAAGAGGAGGGACAATGGACTGAATGTTTTAGACACATACTTCAATAACGGGGTAAGACGCTCACAAGCTCTTATGCTTAAAAACTTGAAAAGAGTGGGTGATAATGGATGAAATTAATGTCACTTTATAAACTTTTATGTGAAAATGAGCCTCCTTCCTGACACAAACTTCTATCAGTGTCACATCACTTTCGTACAGCTTTACTGAATGGATCGAGAGAGTATTAGATCTACTTGTATGTATTTTCTTTATGACTATACCAGAGTTTTGGTAGATGATACCAATTCCACTGAAATGAATACTATTCTCCATACCTGATTGGATACCATGGCGAAGAGGGAAATCTCGTTCAGCACACACTCCTTTGTTTGACAACTTTAACAAGTAAACAGAATCTTTGTGCTTAGACATACAGGCTACATTAGCTCGGAGTTACAAGTACAACGTCGGAGTGTAGCCTTCATATGGAAAATGAAGCAGGCCAACAAAATACAAATTTCAAATCTGAGGCGCTGTATGACAGCATGACTGTAACAATAAATACAATGGTATGATTATGTGCTCTCATTTTGATTACAGTTCTGTAAGGATGACTGCAACGTAATGTGGTTCAAGTGTTTAAACATACAGGCTAAGGCTATGTTAGGCCAGCAGCACTGAGTTATAGAGTGAAAGATCAAGTTGGGTCAGTATTAAAAACACTGCTATTGGTATTGCGTTCAAAATTTTGGCATTGACTTACTACCTACGGCAACATCCACATGGAGAATTTTCAAAAATATCTCTGTCCACACGAGAATGCAAAAACATGTTCATCTGCACATTATGGGCAGGTGCGGAGAAGCTGAGGAAGCTGATTTGACATCCCAGAGTTAGCTACCAATGCAAGAGCATATACGGTCGAAAATGTTTTAACAATGTCCAAAACTTTATTGAAAACAACATAAAAACAAGGCTGAGTGGTGTATATGGTCAAAAGAGAAGGCTGAGCTCCTTCTAATTAAGTCACAAATGAAATAAGTTGTTGAAAGTAACTGCATGATCAACGTCGCACCAGCTTCCCAGCTGTGAGCATGTACAAAGAAGCAAAGCCATGCTGGCATTTTAAAATTGTTTTGTTTACGCCGTCCACACACACACACACACATACAAATAAAAAACAAAAACAAAATAGTGAAGTCACTCTGGAGAGTTTTTGGTGACCAAATATTTTGTTTTTCTGTGGACAAAAGGCCAAAAAGTTTTTAAAAAGTTGCATTAAAAAATGGCCTCTGTGTGGTTGTAGCCTGTGTGTCAACTGTTGTGACGTCCTTCCAGTGCCTGAATGTACTGATATTGGACGTAGATTTATCTCATTTGATTGATGTTTTTATTCAAAGCATGTTATACAAGCAATCAGCACATACATTCTTGGCACAGGTGACTTCAGTTTTAATGTGACCCCAGTATGCAAAAATTTTGGTGCCATGCTCTACCAATGGGACTATACAGGATCTCATACGAGGGGTTGGATGGGCAGCTCTGTTTGTTATCTCTGCCTTGACAAGTTCAGTCCTTCATGAAGCATTACATTACGCATTCTGTAGCCACTCTGTCTGCAAGTGTTAGACTAACATCTCTCTCTCTGTCACTGTCCCCTTTTGTCCATGTGCCTGCCTGTCTCTGTCTCTCTCTGTCTGTCACTCCCAAGTCGGCAGCCCATCTGCCAGACATACCTCAGGATGTGGTTGCTGGGTGTCGAGAGAGGCTGGAGCAGAGTCCTTGTAAGGAGCTCTTCAATGACTGCACCAAGTAGGTCTCCTCTACCTTGCCACCTTCATCAGCTGCACACATCTGTCCTCAGTTTGTGGGATAACCCTGATCAGCACCCCTGCACTGGCATGATGGTGACGCTGTGGTTAATGGGAATCATGTAGTGTTGTTTTCTTTATTTCTTTCTTTTTATTTAATGGAGTCACAGTGTAGTGGGACTAATGGAATCCTTTTTCTTAAATGTGTGTGTGTTTGTAAACGGTAGACACGTTGGACAGAGCACACCCTGTTGCTGCTGATGATGAGGCAGCTGGCACCTGGAGTGCAGTATCACACACACACACACACACAAAGTGGGGGCGAATGAAAAAGAGCAGTGGGCAGAGAGGGCATCCGGATGGCTGGCATGAAAACAACAGCCACCTCAGTGTTCCCTCGTACATACTCTCTCTCTCTCTCTCTCTCTCTCTCTCTCTCTCTCTCTCTCTCTCTCTCTCTCTCTCTCTCTAACACACACAAATGCACACACACACACACACACACACACACACACACACACACACACTTGCAGGTGTTTCTGCTTCCTGCTCTGAGAGCCAGGAGAAGCAAACAGACCCAGGATTATTACCCCAAATGTGCTTGTTATTGCACACACACGCACACACACACATACTTCAACTTTATACTATAAGCTAACTCTGTCACAAAGTTAGGTATTGTTCACATTGTCCCTGGCACATACAGCACAGGATAGGTACCAGACATCAGTCAGAAGTATTTATAAATAATTATTAGCATTCATTTGAATCTCCTTGGAGTTTCAGGACATTTTGGGTGGTGCCACATAAATTAACACATATAAAAATACTTTCCTTAGATTGCATGTGTTTGTGTCACTTGACACAAATGTTAAAACACTTAGGTGCAAATTACATTTGATTGCATTTGTTAAAGTGTCCAAGTGAGACTGTGGGAGCTTATGCACAGTGTTGTGTATTTTATTTTTGCAGCTGATAGTGTTTGACTGAGCTCTGCTAAGCACATGTACAGCACCGCTGAGCTCAGTACATTACTTGTACATTAGTCTACAAAACTGACCCACATTCCCAAAGTCTGGGCAAAAGCTGAATTTTTGTGGATCTTCTGACCTTTAGCCACACAGGCAGAGGAGGATTTGGGTTGAAAATGTTGCGACAAGCCTCTGATGTCCCTGAGATTTCCTTGGGGAATATCAGAATCTGCTAGGAGGAATTCAGGAGGAGATAAATGATATCTGGGAGAACTGTCAGTGCTGCTCTCAGGCCGTGCTCTTGGAGTGTCATAGCATATGTAGAAAACTGTGAAAGAGTTCAACATAAAAGAAATCATATAACTTAAAAGGCTTACTTTGGTTGAACATGCCCATATGCAAATCTGATATATGGCCATATATGTAAACTACATATTAAGTATATATGTCCATGTATGTCTCATACATATATGATAATTATATAGGCATATATGACAAATATATTTTAAAATATAGCAAAAATGGCCACTTTCAAATATGTTCCATATATTTTTCCAGATATACACATATATGGCAAATATATTTCTATTGCATAAATGTTAATATATGATTTAGTCATATACTGTTAATCCTATTAAGGATCCAAATCATACCTGCCAACATTGGGTTGTGAAAAATAGGGAGATTTTTTTTCTTTAAATGTGCTTGCCTCCCTCGTGACCACGTGGACATGTGGTAAACCAGCAGGCCTATGCTGTTTGTATGTTGTGTAGTGTTGTTGCTCTTGTCCAGGTGGGGAGTTGAACCCTGGTCTCCTGCATGGCAGGCAGAGACACTATGCACTGTGCCACTGGGGCCTGTGTGTAGTGAGGCAGAAATGAGGCTCTAAGAAGCACACAGCATGAGTGACAGTGGTGCTTGGGAAAGAGTCGCCTAAAAGTAGTGGTCAAACAAATGCTTTTACCTCAATGACAGTAAGTCCGAGCGGAAAATATAAGATATCATGAGAAAGGTACGGCTTTGGGCTTTCAAACTGAGTCAAATTATTTTCTAACTCCCAAAAATCCCTGAGATTCGGCGAGTTGAAAAAGTATGTGTTTCTCCTTCTCTCCCCAGATTTTGGGTTCCAGATATAATGGGAGTCTATGGGGGAGAGAGCTGGCACTCCTGCCTCGTTAAGTGTCACCGTTTAAAAAGTTGAAGCTACTTTGCTTTTGTATTTACATTTTTCAAAGCAAAACTAGTTTTCCCACTATTTTATCCTGAATTTATGTATGTGGAGTGAAAATTGTCTCTCTTTCTCTATCCATCTCGTCTATCTGAACGCTGAACTGAGCGGAAGACAGAAACCCTGTCGGCAGTATCAACACCACTTAGTGAGTGACTGAGTCACGTCACCGTGACAGGCCAGGGTCGCCAGATACTGCGACAAATACCCCCCACAATCTGACTTGTTTCCTTCACTGTAAGATCGGGAGATTAGCAGGAGAAATTACTGACTGGGAGCATTGCGGGACATAGGGTTAAAAATCGGGAGTCTCCCACGTGAATCGGGAGAGTTGGCAAGTATGATCCAAATATACAATGCATGTATGTGTACATAATTGCATCATATATGTGCAAAACAAATACATCTGCCACATATTCACACTTAAAGTTCTTAATATATGTGGAAAATAAATAATGTAATCCAGTATATGCACATATATTTTACCTTATGTCAGAGACCAAATATTTACGCCACATATTTGCACACATATCCTGAAATATATGTCCAAATATGTGAACTTATATGTCCCATTATTTAATATATATGTTCATATATGGCCATATATCAGATTTGCGTATGGGTGGCGGTCATTGCAGCATTTCGGGGCAGCTACCCTGTTGAAATAGTATTTCAGACCTTAATGAATTTTGTTTTCCCAGGCATGGATTAATCCATGCAAGTTGTTTTTGTCAACATTATCAATCTGTGACATTAGATTGCTCACATATCTTCATCACCTTTGTGTGGTAGTAAGATTTGCTGAGTTGATGTGTGTGACAAAGTAAGCAGCACCATAGACAAAGAAAGTAACAAAGAAAGAGGCGTGTGTGTGTTTTTGTGCAAGCAAGCGTTTTTGCTAAAGGAAGATGAGCTGGATGAGTTGATGGTTTCTGTTTGAATGAAGCTGGAAACGTCAGTTGCTGTGGTCATAACACACACACACCCACAAACACATACACACTCACACACACTCACACTCCTGCCATCTCTCTTTGACATCTCAAGTCACGCTCTGTTGGGTCCATTTCCTACCCCTCTGCGTACATCTCTATTTTAACACCTCTGAGTAGTCAAAAGGGCACAGAGGAGGGAGGAGTGGGTCTGAAACATGGTGTGAGAAAGAGTGTGAGAGAGAGAGACCACAGTATGGAAACTCTCATGTAGGAAGCTCAGCATCCGTTTCCATTTGAGCTTCTTGACTAGGTTGAAACAGAGTGAGATGCATAATGCACAGACCGAGGGAATGAGTGAGACTAATGACAGGAGTGCAAAAAGGAGAAAACGGGAAAAATGAGGAGAAATGGAAAGAAAGTGTTAAGCAGAGCAGGAGAAGAGATGGGGTAACGGCAAAGTGTGCAAACACAGAACAACACAGGCACGTGTTTGTCTTACCAACAGCCTTGCTGCAGTTCAGATGTTTTTGAATGGAATTCCTGTTCAGATTTGGCCATCACTTCTTCCACTATCCTTGTTACTTATATTCCGTTGTGGAATTTTGATGAATTTTTATTCCGATACAGCATTCCAACCAATGCAAAGTTTATTCTCTCCTTCAGAGGGAAAGCCTGTAGGAAAGCATGGTACTGCACGTGGAAACGTGACCACTGGCAAGGACACATGCACACACTCGCTGGCAGAAATGTCTTAGCTTACTAATGGATTTTCTTCTGCTATGGTGGAACATAGAATTATGTCATACCAAGAGAAGTGTGCCAGTGTTCAGTGCATGTGTATCATGGTGTGCTTTGTGCACGTCCAGTCTCCACAAAGGGCTCCGTGCTGATTTTTCTCCCCTGTTCTTATTCCTCTCCCTCTCCTGTCTTCCAACAAAAGCCATATTGTAGCTGTGTTTATTTCTACTCCCAGTGGTGTCTGTCTGAGGCTCAACTCCCAGCCAGGCACTGCTAGGCTCCTGCCTTTCTGGAGCCCTTTTCACCAAGTGTCTGGGACCAGTTTTGTCTTCAAAGGCATACTGAAGCCTATTGACCTGACCAGTGGACATGGATGAGAGCCTAGTGTGAGAAACTTGACACATTCAGGCCACGGTTCAAGGTCCAAATTGAGACAGAGCTTGGTAGGAAAACGTAGGATCTGCCTGAGACCTTAATGAAAACCACTGTGGGGCTTCAGAACAGAAACATGAGTAATAAAGATATGCTGAAATGTTACAACCTACTCTCAGTGAGTTTTACTTGAGCTTTGATGTACATGATTTTAGTAAAAACACTGAGCTCAAACAGCCTCCGTTCCACTTCCCACAAGGATCCTGCCTTTGATGATGGCAGCGCACCAAACTTCTTAACACATTGTACTCCTGGAAAATTCTCGGTGTGTTGGCATAGGTAGTTGTCACCTCAGCTCATCTCATGTGTAGAGCAGTTGGGCCCCAATTTTACATGTGCCAGCTGCCACATACACAGCAGAGGGTGCTGTCACTGTGGAAACTGCCCTCTGTGGTGGTTTTTGCCAAGAACAGCCAAACTAGAGCATGTCTATAACCCATTATAGTTTGCCTGCTGGCCAAAAGGAAGTGTGTGATACTAATATCTGTGGAAAGCCACAATAACGTTTATTAGCTAAGTTTGACTATCCAAAATTAACATTACTGATATCTACAATGTCAGCTTGACTAATGGAATTACATTGTGACTTGTCAGAATTTTAATTCAAAATACCTTTGAGGGTGGTGTGGTCCGAAACTGGTGGTCAAAAGGGTCCTGGTTTGATCTCTGGCTCCCCCAGAGAGCACGTTGAAGTGTCGCTGAGTTAGATACTGAACCTCTAACTGCTTCTGATGGGCAGCTTGGCATCTTGCATGGTAGCCTCTGCTATCAGTGTGTGAGTGTGTGTGAATGGGTGAATGTGAAGTGGACATTGTAAAATACTTTGACAGGTTGATAGACTAGAAAAGCGTTACAGAGATGCAGTCCATTTTACCATTCAAGATATCGTTGTCATTCTGACTAGTCAAAACAAAAGTTACAGGTATCTGCAGGCTAGGCAGAATGCACAATAAAGTTATCTTCAAGTGGGATTGTAGATATCTAAAATTAAATTATGACTAAGTTTGAGATATCGACAACGCCATTCTGACAAATCAACTTAATTTAAGATATCTAAAAAAACAATACACATCTTGAACTGAGGGTAATTATAGATATCTTGAATATATCTGACATTTGAATTACAACTAGTCATATTGCAATTGCAGATATCCACAATTCACATAGTGGATATCTGCAACTGAATTACAGAAATCTGTAATGAGAAACTCCATACTACTACTACATACCCCATCTTTCTAGCCGAAATGTAATTACAGGTTTTACTCTTGAATTAGAGTTTTGACAAGGGAAAATGGTGTTGCAGATATTAGTAATGAATATCCAGTCTAGCTAATACATTTTAGAACAGCTTGCCATACTCTGCTATATTAAAGCGCACAGAGGGCAGTGAGAACCAACCAGACATTCCTTTGTGTCTTTTTTTCTTTACCCCACCTCCCTGAAGAAAGTTTTATTTCTAAATTTGACTTGCAGTCCAGGTGGAAGGGTAGGTCCTCATCTACAGTCAATAACAATTGGATGGATTCCAAAAAAACAAAAAACATGTTTTCATTTCAGGTGTCAGTCTGCTGTCAGTCTGCTGATTAAAGTTCAGATGGTAGGCAATATAAGGTACAGCTACCTGGGACCAGCGTTGCCAACTTGGCGACTTTGTTGCTAGATTTAATAAGTTTTCAGACACCCTTGGTGACTTAATTCCTCCAAAGGGACTGGTGACAAAAATGGGTACTTTTTCTGATCTTTGGGAGAATATCTGTTTTAACACATATATAACACATAACATAGGCCATTCCACAATTCACCTCTCTATCATGCAAGCGAGAGGCCAGTCCTCTGAGAGGGAACCAACAAGCAAGTCTCCTTCCCTAGTCCCACAGCACCTGTTACCATTTTTCCATACATATGCTGGCCTGCCTCTGCTTGGTTTGAAGGTGCGTCTTAAACTAACGGTGAAGCCCTGTCAGTCGCCTGTGACTAGGTTTTCCTCTCTTCTCTACCAGCACCCCACATGAGTATTTTATTCTCAACAAATCAACTAGACCAACTAGAAATCCTTCTAGCATGGCCACGGTCCAGAGAACAGCTTGCCATTCACGTTGCCAGAACTGCAAAAGTGCAACGGAATAGTGCATATGCAGTATATCACCCATCATAGCCACTCATAAATGATGATTAAAAAAAAAAATACTATATACATGTATTAATCATGTAAGGTCACTCATATGCAGATCAGCCTGTTATGCAGTTGACTTTTTAGCCTTTCAGCCTTATCATTTGTAGTGACTGTTGGGACAGCCAGTGGCTACTTTTCTTACACAGGAGTTGGAAACACTACCCAGGCACCAGGACTGACAACAGATGGACGTTTGGTTGCGACAGTCGTGCACAATAACAGACAACCGCATCTGTCCGCTCTGAAGAAAGGACTTACAATGAATTGATACTGACTGTTTAAATAATGTGTTGATGTAGTAAACTTGACATTACAGAGAAGAATGCTCTAGCACAGACTCAATTTAACCACTAACATGGCAAGAGTACATCTCAGTAGCCTCTGTGATGTGTATAACCAGGAGGATAACAAAGCAAATGCCATTATCTCTGACTTCTGCCTTTAAAGGGGCAATAAACAAGATTTTTACTGGCCAACAGAACAAAATGGCCATGACATATCTTCCGGGGCTTTATTGGGTTGTCGATGAATACCAGTAGCTCAGTCATTACTTAGCCTAGGATAGTATGGAATGAAATCACTACCCAAAATGCAAAACGTTGCAGCCCATCTGCATCTGCCCCTCCAACAGAAAACAGGCGCCACTCTTCATCCTCATCCTCTCCTTCAGTGTCCTCTTGTCGTTTGCCTGCTTGACATTTTGCCTTGCTCTATTTCCTTTTTTCTAGACACTGTGTACTCCATTTTTGTAGCCTAATGGCCACTGCCTGAGGGCTAACCCCCAGAAGCATCCTGAGCTCAGCATATAGGCAGAGGGCAGAGTCTCTGCAGATACACACACCGCCACACACTTCTAGTGGGTCATAAGTGATGATTGAGAGGGATTCTTTTTGTTTGAGTCTATACATCGTTTCTTTTTTTTTTTTTTTAAGGAAAATTCTACTCATTCCACTTTCAAGAAATGCTAAAAATCCTTGTGCTCAAGAAAAAATACCAAAGCTGCGTGAACAGCTAGGACGTTGTACTGCTACGAACTAGCGCTTTTGGACAGCTCTGGCTCAGAGGTTCCAAGCAGTATTGATCCAGATCTCTGGCTCTTTGCTCCACACTGCTGGAGCCATGTGTAAACAGAGAGTGCGGCTGCTCACCTTAGCCCAACAGGCCCCTCTGTGCCTTCTCCCAGCCCGCAAGGACCGACTCATACTCCTGGAAGTGACAGCCGCAGGAGCTGTGCTGGCCATAGAAATAAAAAGCAACTTTTTCTGCAGATTGGCAGTGTGTTAGTGCGACCAGACGTCTTAGGTCTCAAAACAGGACACCTTACAGTTTAAGTGGATTTTTGGAAGCCCAGAGCTATCCAGCAACCATGGCTCATCACAGTACGATGCACCGGCCACTCATCAGTTATACTTACAGAGCAGATGCAGACTTGTGCAGCAGGACAGGGGGGTGAAAACGATTGAACATGCTGTGCATCTGAGTTTCAGCTGGAGTGGCTTACGGGAATGTACATTTTTATAGAGAGAGGAAGAGGGCTATGATTAAGTGTTGACTATGAGGATGATGATGATCAAGATGATGATTTGTTATATGCTGCTGGCCTGAAAATCTGTTGATAGCTTGCACTGGAACTGACTGCTGGTAGTTGTGCCTGTATGTCTTGCGCTTTATATTGTGTTATTTTTTATTCTTGTGGCAAAACAAATTTTCTGTTGGGCTAAATGAAGTTGAAAATTTAACTTGAAGATGAGCCTCGAATACTTACTGTTATCTTGCACAGGTCATGTTCCCGAGGCAAATTTTTAATATTTGTTTTCTTTTTTTGTTATATTTTGAATTTGGGATGGGGTCTCTTCACTGATTATATTATTGTGAATTGACAATTGACAGTAGAAGAAGAATTGTTTAGAAGAAGAATTTAACTTAATTTTTTTTTTTACAGCCATATAGGACTCAGTTAATAAATTTGAATTGCTCAGCTCTTTGTTACTTTGAAAGGCTTGTGTTTTCACAGTTGTGTTCTTAATGTAGTGAGTTATTTAAATATACCAAAACATTTATGTTTTTTTAAGAATTGATTTTTAAACCATACTTGAGAAATCAGTGCAAAATGATTACGACTTTGGACAGAATGAGACATAATTTTGTTAGATGTTTTGTCACAGGATACCCGAACATTTTCCTTTTTCAGTTAACAGTTTTATAAGAAGCTTTGATAAACCCCAGCCTTTTAAATGAAAGCAACAAACTACATCTAATGACAAACATCAAATGACTTTTTATCTTCACTTGAATAAAGAAGGGCCATCACAGCTACTTCAAATATATTCAGTCTTACCTTAAGATCGAGGCTGAAAACACACTGTAACTCTTGGAATGTGTAGACCGAAAAGAACCAGACCCAGGACCCATTTGGCTCCCAGCCTCCCAAAAACAAAAACAGGAAAAAAGGCCCTGAAGGAATGAATCCATGGCTGTAGTTAAGCAATCCCCTGGATGCCTCTGGCATTTTCCTTACTTGTCTCTTGGCTTTAATGTGTTGACAAAATTGACAGCCAAGATGGACACTAGGCGACTTGACCCACAACACTCTGCCTCACAGTTCAGATTAAGCAGTCTCATTAATCTCATTTCTGTTTGTTTCAACAGTGTTGCAGTGTCCCTGCTGTTAAAATCAAAGCACATCTGTGGTTTGAGCAGTGAAAAAGGATGCTAATAGGCTGGCAGGGTCGTGTCAAAGAGGCAGGTTCTAACAACTCTCCGTGGAATTACGGTTGACTTATGGTCAGGACAGAATGGGGCCATGACCTTTCGGGACCCCTCCTTCCTTAGAGAACAGCTTTCTGATGTCACCGTGAGTGACGGTTACCACCAAACCTCGCCTTGAGGGCAGGAATGTCTGATGTGGGTTGTTGGGTGATTAGGTGTGTATGTGTGTGTATGCATGATGACAATGGATTAACAGATGAGGACACACACACTCACACACACACTCACAATCACGTGTCAGACAAGGTAAGATTAAATGTTCCACTCAACCTGTACAGACCGGTTTCCCAGAATCCCCAGTTTCCTGGTTGTGTTGAGTGGAATGTTCTCGTTCAGAGGCATTGTTCATATTTCACGGTGGTGTATCGACACCGAATTCTTTCCATCTTTCCACTGAGAATGTGCTTTGAACTGTACACATGGCAGAACACAGACACACACACTCACACAGATTATATGCGATTCAGCGGGTAGTGGGATTGGAGAGGATGTATCTGTTTCTAATGAGAGTAGCCTGTGTAAAGGTTACAGGGAGTTATCCCTCCCCAGGGAGAAACGTCTGCTTGTCTGGGAGATCTGGCAAGAAAACATACATGAGCAGTGGAGCTTGGTTTTGGTTGGGGTCACACTTGATTAGATGAAGCACACATTACATCTGAACTTTTTCATTAAAACATGCATTGTCACCCTCTCTCCAGGATAGTTCGTGAGTATCTGAGTGGAGCTCCCTTCTCCTCCTACCAGGAGACCATGTATTTCTCTCGCTTCTTGCAGTGGAAGTGGTTGGAAAGGTGAGCACACGGCACAGGCCACTCCACTGGCCAATGCAAACATGCAAACCACCTCACTGGCTTACTGTAACAATTAAACCTGTCAGCCCATACACATTTAGCACCTGTTACCTAGTTCAGGTTAATGGCATTCATTTCTCATCATTGTTTGCTAAGGGTTATATTTTGTCTCCTCAAAACCAAAGGAAATCCTTTTTTTTTTTTTAAAAAAAAAAAAAGAAAAAAAAGAAAAAAGATTTCTCAACTTAACTGATGTCCTTTAAGTCAAAATAGTATCACTGAGAAATTCCGATCTCGCCTTAGAGCACTTCATAGAGCGAGCAGTGACCTTCTTTAAGCTGCAGATGCTGAGGAATGTTGCATTCTAAGTCTCAGATCTCTCTGCAGCCTCCGATACTATTGACTGCTGGTTTTCAAACCGTGGGCCACCATGCCCCAGCACCATGTGGATGAATTTCACTGATTAACACATCTCCAGTCAGAGAGAGGGGGAACTAATCTGTGAAATCAGCTGCTGATATGTGTTTGGCTGGAAGGAAAGCCTTTTTTATTGTTGGATTGTTTCTGGTCCACAAGACAAGCCATTGTCATCCTCAGCAGAAATTAAAGGTGAGGTCCCACAAGGTTCAGTTTTGGGACCCATCTTATTCTCCATGTCCATGTTTTCATTTTGACATTAGTGAAGACACCTGCATGTTGTTTTTAAAACAAAATACATGAAGTGAAATCTGATCAGTTCTTTTAGGACAACCCAAATCCATCAAATTCATTCACTCTGAATTTGATACCATTTTTAATACATGTTACCTGTTAGTTTTAGAATTAATTTTACGATTTTACTGATCACATTTAGGTTATCAGTGCATCTGGCATCTAGCTATGTCATTGACCTTTTAACCCGATTTAAGAGCAGCTGTAGCCTGAGCTCCTCGTGCAGGTTCCCGCTCACTGCTCCAAAGTAGAGATGAAAAATGGAGGCGATCAGGCCCTTATCAGCACTGCTGGACAGTGGATTGACCTGTCTGAGGAGCTCAGGCTGGCTTAATCTGTATCATCTTTTAATTGACTTTTCACTTTCTCACTGGCATTGATTTGCTTGCCTTTTATTACTTGTTAATTGTTTTTAATCCTCCTTGAATGTTTCTTGTCTTATCTTTATATTTTTATCTTCATTTTATATCTTTTGACAGTTTTTGATTTTTATTTTTACTCCTTTGTCATTGTTCTTGTGTCCTGAAAAGTGTAAATTTTCTAAAGAATTTTTTTAACCATCATAATAGCACAGTGTCATTCATGTTTGGCAATTTTTGGTAAAAACTTTTAGTAAGTCTTTAGCTTTAAGTCTACTCACAGAAAAAAAAATGTTGTTTATGCTTAAGTGTACCAAACTAGGAACAGTAGAAACATTTGCACCAAAAACAAAAGCAGTGCTACCAATCAATGTTTCTATTTTAAAGAGGTTAATAATTGATGATGTTTTGCATAATGGCTGGTAACTGAAGCAGGATGGAAGCAGCAGCCATCAATGTGAATTAATAATATATTAGAACATTATTCTGTCTGCAGCATCACGCAGTCTGAGAGAATGACATAACCTCTTTCTTTATTTTCTGTCTCCTACCCCTTCTGTCATTTTCACACACTTGTCTTTCTCACTGTTTTTCACTCTCTGTCTCTTTCTCTTGTTCCTTCTTCCCTCCTTGCAGGCAACCAGTAACCAAAAATACCTTCAGACATTATAGAGTACTAGGAAAAGGTGGATTTGGCGAGGTAAGTCACCTGTCAAGAAATAATGTTGTCATAACTGTAAGGTTGTGTTGTAGTCATTAGGGCTGCACAATTATCTCAAAAACTATCACTGCCAATTAATTCCCTTGTAGTTGCGATTATAATTTAGATCAATGGAGTTGCAGTTAAATACCTATTTGGTGCACTTTTTAACTGGACGTTAACAGTTAAGTAATTACTATGCTTATTTCAAGACTACAGCCATTTGTAATAAAATGCATCTGTATTGTAGAGTCAGTGTTTCCCTGAGATTTCGTATTTCTATTTTTTTATATTATTATTTTTTTTTTTTACAGACCTTGTCTAAGCAGCAGATATGCTAGTGAAAGATCATAGAAATATTGTAGGAACACTGGAGGCAGCTGTGCTTTCCTCATCTTTACTGGCTGCAAGACATGATTGCATTGACACCGCAGGCGTATTAAATGGAATAATATATATATGTAATAGTGATTTTTTTATTTTTTATTGTATTTTATTTTATTTTTACCTAATATATCGCCTTGTCTGTTATTGTAATCTCGGTTAATCTGCGATTAATTGTGCAGCCCTTTTGCCCATTCAAGTTTTTATGATTGATCCTTACAATTTGGTGTACAATGAAACTCCATGCATCACTTTGTGAAATATAAACAAAAATTGGAGACACTCATCACAGCTGAGATCCAACAAAAGATATTATGCTCTTTCTCACAAATGAATGAATAATTGGGAAATTTGATTTCAATGATTTGTTAGTACAATCTGGTTTTAACATTTAGACAACGCTACCGATGTCTTCAGCTATTCTGGGTGTCTCTGAAACATTGTAGTTTTTTATGTGTGTTTGCGCACAAATATACACAAGTATAGCAAAACCTCTGTGTGTGTGTGTGTGTGTGTGTGTGTCCATGTGTGTGTATGTATATGTGTGTGTGTGTGCGTGCGTGTGCGTGCGCGTGCATGTGAGTGAGTGTGATCATGCTTCCTCTCCTCACCGGTCTCTTTTACTGCTTGTTTTCCAGGTTTGTGCCTGCCAAGTACGTGCCACCGGTAAGATGTACGCCTGTAAAAAGCTGGAAAAGAAGCGAGTGAAGAAAAGAAAAGGTGAAGCAATGGCACTAAACGAAAAACGCATTTTAGAAAAAGTTAACAGTAGTTTTGTAGTAAGTACTACCTTTTTCTTATTCAACCCTTTCAACAGATTTGTGACTGTTGTTGTGTGAGTTTTGTCAACATTGCATGCCTTTGTTTGTCACTGTCAGTGGCCATTGAATTTAGATGGTTGAGTGAAATTTGCTCTTTTTGCCACAAGCTTGTGATTTTTATTTATTCATTTATCTCTGACTCTCACGACAAGATATTTTGTGTTGTCGAAAAACAACTATTTGGTCTGTTCTGAAAAAGCCCAACACGCAGCCGTCTGCATGCCAGTGCACCTCAGTGGAAGTTAGAGGCTCAGTTTATGTTTCGTAGCACTGTGGGTCGATGATGGGGTAGAGAAGTGCAGTCCAAGCTATAAAGTCATTACCCTGCCACCATACTGTACCACCATACTCAGGCTTTTAGTTACGTCATTGCTCTCGGCTGCTTTTCCATGAAGTTTTCTATACAATGAGCCGTAGTCACTGGAAGGCAGCGTGTTTTCTAAAGCAGGGTCGAACATTTAGGCTGCCGTCCATGTCCTTCACACTGTGTTTATCAAAGGTAAAGCTGGAGAGCAGCATTCATTTTACAGTTTCCACTGACATGAAAGACGCTACATTTTGGGCATGGCACAGTGTCTCAATGGAATTCGTAATGTTGATAGTGTGGACCGTTAATGTGTTTAAATCATTGTTTATTCAATATCTTTCAAAATATTCAGATTCTTGGCTTTTGGTACATTTTGTTGTGCACTCACATTAAAATGCCTTTATTCAGGATTTTCCTTTTTAGCTCTGTGCAAAGTACAATATTCAATATAGGAGAATACAAATGGGAGAAAAAATGGTCAACATATAAATAAAGACATTTTTATTCCCTTTACTTCTTTGGGTGCTAAATTGATATGAGCTAAAATTTGCTCAATATTTTTCTATCATCGGTTAATCAGGTGTCATAGTTAGGTTGTCTTTAACCGTAACAGATATGCACCTTAGTACCTGTTCTGTACAGTTGCACATGGCTGTATGCTACAGCAGGTTAAAGTGCAATCTGTTTAGGTCAAGTTCTTGCTGTGCTACATGGTTATATTGTGCAACTGCTGGTAACTAATTATACAAAGGATGGTTAGTTGTCTTTCTTTCTAGCAAAACTATAGTTACTTTTAAACCCTATGGACTGGAATCTCATGTTATAAATGAACTATACAATACTGTGCTTAAATAGTCTGAGAAATGTAGCAAATCTAATCTAATGTAATAGATAAAATCTTAACTTTGTGAACAAGAATGACAAAAATGACTTGACATCTGCATAACACATGATAAGAAATGTTGAGCACATAATTGCTTCTGTGGCAGTTAAGCTCAACCACAGCAAAGCAGATTGAATGTTTGCAGTACTTGAATACTTATACATCCGTCAAAAAAATCATAGTAGTTGGCAAATGCAACGGCAATATTTGCTTTTGTGACAAAATATTGGACTTGGACTGGAAGTATGTTCTGTGATGCACGACATACAACAGTCAGTCCATTTTTTTTTTTTTAGGAATGCCATTAATCTGTTCTTGCAAATACATTCTTGTTTTCACTTTGACAGAACAGAGTTTTTTTTTTTACTCAGATTTACAAAATCCAGGTTGTATGTATTTTGAAATAATACCATAGCAGTAACAGAGTACCAAAAGTCAGGGAGTCTGAACACTTGGAAGGCACTGCATGTGAAAGACAGGTCACCAGAAGTGACCTTAAGGTAATAATTTCCTCAAAGTTAATTTTCACTACAGCAATATTTTGGTTACCCCTCAAAAAAGAAGGTCTAACAGTGCTAACTAATGTTTTATCAAATGTATTTTAACCAAAAACTCCTAATGAATTGCAGCTGTAGGCAGTTCTCTCATGAACATTTTTTTTTCATTTTGGTTGCAGCAAATTCACCAGTGTTACTTCTGTCACCATTCTGTTTTTGCCTGTGTTGTAATGTGCATGCTCCTGGTGTTTCTCCCTCTTTATTCCTTCCACCCTGCTCTTGACACTCTACATATGTAAAAATGGATCATGCTTGAATTTGAATCCTGCTTGACTATTTGTGTTGACGTCAGGACTCAAATGCTGTACAGCTGGAAAACACGTGAGGTGTGCATCTGCTTCCATTACATCCAACTGGACTCACAAAAAGTCTCAGGTGCTTAGGCAGGAAAAGGAAACTTAGCTTTGGCTCAGCGTCGTGTTCCTCCAAGAAAAAAAAAAAAAAAAAAATTATTGTACCAAAGACAAGAAAATTACAGCAAGTGCTTGTTGAACGTTCTGGGAACATAGCAAGGAGTGGCTGTTAGGGTTAGCATGCTAATTTCTGGTGTGTGTATTTTGTGTGTATGTGTGTGTTTATACTAAGTAGAACATTGTGTCACCATTTGCCTCCATAGAGCTGTGTGAAACTGAGACCTGTTAAAGCACATTGGAGGAAAACGGAGCCGAGCATCAAACCCTCTCGTTGTTCTCCATTTGAAGCTAATAGTATTTTTTTGAGTAGTATGAGGTGTTGGATTAGTTGTTTTCTGATGCAGCGTGAGCTACGTCCTTGTTTTGAGTGAGTCATTGCAACAGTATGTGTATGGGTGTGCGTGCACACACACATACAGACACACATACAGAGGCTGGAGTGGGCTTGTTACAGAACCTCAGACTTGCAGCTCTTGTCACCTGGGATTGGCACATGATGCTGTGTGTTTGGTTGTGTGTGTGTGTGTGTGTATGTGCGTGCGCGCTCTCCGCTGCAGGCAGAACTGATGACTCTTCATGTGCCTCTCTACCTACGAGAGCAGCTCTGTTGCCTAGCAACACTGACCAAACAGCAGTAGCAAGGAGAAGAGTCAAGTACTCTCTCAAACCCCTCTTTTCTCTCTCTCTCTCTTTCTCTCTCCACCTATTTCTCTTTACCTTTTGTTAATCAATGCATACTGTTAGTCAAATACGTTTTCTAAGCCCATATTTTCACTAATAATCTGTCCATATATGACTGCTTACATCTGTGTGTGTTTGTGTGTGTGTGTGTGTGTGTGTGTGTGTGTGTGTCAGGGCAGGGTGACTCCATTCTGTTGTCTCCAGCAGCTGAGGCTGGGGAAGCAGCCTCCTCGCTGTGTTGCACACCACACACAGCTCCAATTTGCCCTGACCACAACTGGGTTTTGATTATTTCTTTTTCATTTTTTTCTCTTTTTCCCCATGGCAGGACAAGTACCTGTTTTTGATACCAAATTTGATACTGGTGCTAGAAAAGCTCACCCTTTGTAAAGGTGTCTTTGTTGAATATGAGCACATGTCATTTTGCTTGCAGACTAAATGATTTGTATTTATTCACAGATGTGGCCAGCCTCTCCTCTCAGGAAAGATAACATATGTATATGTGCTATCTGATGCCTATTAAAATCCATTTTGATACCAAAGCTCAATGTCCCGCTGTAGTGAGTTTCAGTGGAAATGTCCATGTGTTTTTCGAGACCTACATACAGTGTTTGTTTTGCTGTGTGCTGTTTCTATGAGTGTTTGTTTATGTATGCATGTACGTATCTTGTTTACTTGGCCCATAAGAATTTTCCCATTGCCTCTTAGAGTATTTTTTGAGCATGCAGTCAAGAGCAGATGGGATTCCTCCTGATGGCAGCAACATCCTGCTTGTGCACACAAGTGCAGGCACACACACGCTGCACCCTGTGTGTCATTGACCCACAGGGGAGGGGAGGGGACGGGATGAGACGGGAGTAGGGGGGTGGGAATAAAGAGGAAGAGAGAGATGGATGATGGGATGAGAGGCAGAGGACAGGAGGCAATGGAGCGAGGAGTGGAGACGAAGCCTCTGGTTTTCCATATTTGTGATATATTTCTTTGTGTTTTTCTTTCTCTGTGACACTTTGTGTACATTCTTTGCATTTCCCTTGGGATAATGGATTATCATTGTTGGGCATTAGACAGACCATATGAAACAATCACGCTCCACTAGCCGCTCTGTCTCTTACAGAAGTCCTATCCTCTTTCTCTCCCCCCCCCCTCTCTTTTTCCGTTTTTATTTATTTATTTATTTTTTTACTCTGCCTCCTTTCTTCTTGATTGGTCCCCCGCCTCTCTTGTTACCGCTTCCCAACATCCCTCCTTCCCCAGGTTAGTCTTGCTTATGCCTATGAGACCAAGGATGCGCTGTGCCTGGTGTTGACCATTATGAATGGCGGTGACCTGAAGTTCCATATCTACAACATGGGCAATTCGGGTTTCGACGAGCAGCGAGCCATCTTCTACGCTGCTGAGATCTGCTGTGGCCTGGAGGACCTGCACCGTGAGAGGATAGTCTACAGGTCAGGGCACATGGTCATTCTGGGACAGGGAGCAGTGGGCATCAGCTTTTATAGCAAATGTAAATTAGGAATTTTGTCAATAATTATGACCAAGAAGACTAGGCATGGCCTGAAATTTCATGTCACAGTTATCTTGGCCAAAATAATTGCGGTTCACAAATAATCATTAAAATTGGAATTTGGAATCTGTAGTGTTTCCAGACATCTGTCTTAACATTTTTTTGTGTGTGGGATACAATGGTCAAACCGAGCCTTCAACCATGGTGACAGGTGACACGATTTTGGAATGATGTGGGCTCCCTCTTGTTGTGGCACTTTAAAATAGATCAGGAAATCCTTAGGGCCTTATAAGGGCCTTATATCAGCAAACTAGACAGCTTTTTTAAGTCACTTGTGTGAGGATATTCCTGATTATCCCGATTTATGATTATCCTGATAATGGAAATTCACCATGATCAACTTTTTTGAGGCGATAAGATTCTCTATTGTCTAATCCCTAGCTAAGATAAACATTGTTCATTGTACTTGTGTTCTTGTCATCCCCATTTGCTATAACTTTTGCCCAATTGGTCAACTGTCACATTTCCTGCAGGCAATCCGGGTGTATCAGTTACCTGCCTGTGACTGGCTAAACATTTTAGCATTTAGCAGGCTCTGTGCAACAAGTCACTTGCTAAGAAGTCTAAAATAAACCAGAAAAAGTGAATCCAAATATTGGGCATTAGTCTGGTACATAGCCCTCGTATGAGGGAGATTAAGATGTATACCATATGAGGGTGTTGGTTATAGTGTTCAGACTGGGAAAAGTGCAAATAGCCAGTCCAGGCTGATGAAGTGTGACTGGATTAATGGTGTACTGATTTACCCAAGGTGTAGTGTACCTGTCACACTAAATGGGACCTTAGAGTTATACTAAACTAAACACTGATGTTCTCATAAGACACACATGCACACACACTCATACGCTCATATAAATGCACCCACACAGAGTATTCGCTGGGCTCTGGAGTGTTGTCATAAATGGTAAACAGATCTCAGGTTGGCATTAGGCAGGGCTCCCAGATTTCAGTCATGGCTGAAATCGTAGCTGTTACAACTTAATTCTTTCAGGAGAAAAAAAAAATGACATCACTTGAAAATAGGAAGTTAGCTCAATATAAACCAATGAATCAGAATGATATGTAAAATTATAGTCAAAGCCACATAACAAGAAGTGAATGTGGAATATGCAGTAGAGCAGAAAATTTAGACAATAAAAGACAACATATGAAATGTAAAAAAAGACAAGTTAATGATGAGTTTATTCAGTTTTCTATTGTTATAACATTGCTGAGATAATATTTAATTTTTGTGCACATATAAAATCAAAGCAACACATCCCTAATGCCAAATACATCTTTGTTTTTGTTTTTTTCCAGGGATTTGAAACCTGAAAACATCCTACTGGATGATCGTGGTAAGTCCCAAATGTCTTATCTTGCTCTTAAAATCAGGCCTGAGCAGAGCAACATGCTGGCGCACTCCTAGGCCTGTGAAGGGATTTTTTTCCACACTTGCTTTGATGTAGGCCATGTGCCCACAGCCTTGTATGGGGTTGACAACATCGAACTGAGGATAGTTTCTAACTAGCCCACTTTTATAATATGCAAGTAGAGCAGCACAGGCACGCCTCATATTCCATCGTAGGCCGAAAAGCCATCTCTTGGGGTTCCTCACATTTCTCTCCACTGAGTCATACCCCCTCTCTGATGTCTTCCTCCTCTACTTGCTGTGATATGGTTTTATCTTGAAGTAAAATAATCTCTTTACTTCTGTCTTTAGCTCCTTTTTTTCTTATTCCCATTCTTCACACTTCTTTTATTACATTATTACAGGAATACAGTTAGGGCACTTTGATCTTTGCCATCTGTAGTATTGTTTTCTGGTGATTTTGGTGATGAAGAAACTCAAACCTATTCCACTGTTGCTCTCATTGTAGGTTGCTGTGGATAAGCACATCAGCTGAAAGCCTAAAATGTCAATGTAATGTAATGCTAGCAGGTTAGCATGGGTTTAATTAGTTTATTAATCTAATCATCCTGTCCAGGACACATCCGGATTTCAGACCTTGGCCTGGCTGTCCAGATTCCTGATGGAGAGACGATACGAGGGAGAGTGGGCACTGTTGGATATATGGGTAAGAGTTGGACACAATTAAACATTAACATTGTTTAAAAACCTTCTGCTACACTTCTTCTTTTCTTAGACTTTTCACCTTTTTGCAGTTAAACACATTGCAGGCCTTCCTCTGCCCATCTCTTAACTTACTCCACCTCTTTATGAACTTCATCAACTCTCTGTTACCCCTTTTCCACCACGGCTACTGTCCGCAGAATACAGGAACCTTTTTGAAGGACCAGGAACCTTTACCCTTGTTTCCACTGGAGGAACCGATGACTCTTTTTTTTCTCTGGGTGTTGAGTCCTTGGACCCCAAAATGGTCCCTGTAACTGAGGCAGTACTCCTAAAGTTGTCTGGGACCAGCAAGGAGAAATTCTAGCACAAACATCCCTGATTGGTATTTTGCAAACAGAGTGTAAATGTCACTCCCAACATTTTCAAAAACAGGAGTGAGTGACAACAAACACAAATTATTAAAACATTGTGCTATCAAGAGATCAGAAAAGGGTCATGTGTCTCTTGATTCAGCCACTCTGTCAGGTTTCCTATATAATCTCTTTGTTTCTCTCTCCCTCCTCCTCCCCTCTCTCCCCTCCCCCAGCTCCTGAGGTGATCCAGAATGAGAGTTATACCTTCAGCCCGGACTGGTGGGGGTTGGGCTGCCTGGTTTTCGAGATGATCCAGGGCCAGTCGCCCTTCCGCAAGCGCAAGGAAAGAGTCAAGCGGGAGGAGGTGGACAGACGAGTGCGCGAGGACCAGGAGGAGTACTCTGATAAGTTCTCTGAAGATGCAAAGGACATCTGCAGACAGGTGAGGATGAAGAGATGGAAGTGAAACATGGTTGTGGACGAACTGGGAGGAGGAGGGAGATGAGGGGCACTTTGACAAGTTATTAGAGACTGGTGGCAGGTGTGGACGGGGTGGCACTTAACTGGGAAGGTGGTGGCATGGAGAGAACACGCTGAAAGTTCAAAGAACAGGTGAAAAATAGTGTCACACGGCCCACAGATTTGTTTGTGTGTCCATTATACCAATTATACCCAGCAGCGGTGCTAAAATTCACGGATGCATCTCAATGCTTCAGGCATAATGTGTAAGATACAGCTACATTGGTTCAGAAGGCCTGGATGACTACAGAGCTGGAAGTGAATCACGTTAAAATCCATGTGGTTTTGTTCATCGATATGATATGCATGTCATAATGATATTGATCGATATCGATATAACACACATGATTTATCTTTAGCATCACCTGTCTGCTTCTGTTGTTACTTTCACATTATGTGCGCTTGTTCCCTGCATCTGCTCTCTCTCTCTTTCTTTCTGTGTGAAGGTTCACATAAGATCACATGATCCCCGCTTCCCTCACTCAAAGAAAACAAGCGCCCCCTAGCCCTCTCCTTTCTGTCATCTTCACCTTGTTTCCTCTAAGATGTTATCTGACAGAAACTTACCTCACCCCACAAAATCTCATAAATCTTAAGTGTGGACTAAGTTTGACTTGCATTTAGATTGTAACTATATGTGATTTACCAATATTACATTTTCTTTTGGTATCAAAAATGTGTCTCCCACAAACAGATGGAAACCTGATTGCCCTTCCCTCTCCTCTTTATGTCACAGTGTGCAGAGTCTGTCCACAATGACAGTAAATTTCTTGTTTGTTTGTACATGAAACTCATCCGTATTCCACTGGTCTCCAAGGCTTTTACCAGTGTGATAATGTTCTCCTCCGTAGTTCCCCTCAGATCAAAACAAAACTATGCACTGTTTCTTTTACTGGCCACAGCATGTTTTTGGAGGAGTATAGAACTTAGGTATGTGGCTTTGGCTACAACTAAATGGGAAATTCTCTCAACTTGTGGCCACAGAGCATCTTTAACCAGTTCCAGAGGTGGTTTAAGCAGTCACATTTTAATCCATCAACTAGGACTTGGCAATATGAAAAAAAAAATCAAATATCTCTGATCAAATACCTCTGTCAATACTATGATATTGTCAAGATGACTATTGGTGCTTTCATAAAATATTTATACACCAGAGATTTTTTGATAAACAATCATTTGTAATGTAGATATGATGACCAAGCAGGTAGAGGCAAATAAAACAACAGCTACAACAGAAAATTGCATTCCCTTGTGCCACCTTCAGGTACAGCCTTAAAAACCAGGAAAAGACAGCACATGTTACGATATTATTACATCCATATCCCAGGTTATATCTGGTCTCGTATCATAATATCAATACAATATTGATATATTGCCCAGCGCGTTTACACCTATATTTTTATGTGGACAGGTGCAATCAGAGTAGTATCTTAACCCTTAAGATGCATTTTTTAAAATACCATGTGTATATGGAGTCCATGTGTCTCCGCATGTGTCTGTCTCTCCCTTTGGGTCAGTTATGTGAAATATTTGGCAGTAAATATGAAAGTGTTTGTCCATATCAGCTGTACTTCCTCTGTCCTTTGCAATCCCACTATTCTGTGCCCTCCCTCCTTCACTATTCTCTTCAAGAGGGAACCACTGGGCTGCTTTGGTTCAGAGCAGGGGGAGATGGGACGTTTATTTGTGTGACATGGTGGAACATTTTGACCCGAGGTTCAGCTGAATCAAAGACTCCCCAGAGAGCGAGAGAGAGAGAGAGAGCAAGAGAGGGAGACAGAGGGAACAGAAGAGAAGAAAGGTTTTGGGCAAGAAATGGGAGAAAGATAATGAGGAAGGGGGTGGGAAGAAAAGAGAAGTCGTGGCCATACCAAAGAGATGGCTATTACCACAGGCCAAAAATAGACAAGAGATCTGTGTTGTCAAGAGTAGAAAGTGAGAGAGTGAGAGTTGGCTTTGAAGCCTGGGGTAAATTGGGCAAGAGTTGTACAAGAGGTAGAGAAACAGAGGGCAAGTGGGTAGAGAGTGGTGAGAGAAAGTGGGAAACACAGATAGGGGGGCGAGAGGCTATCAATACATTGACTGTACAAGCCACCACCTTCTGGGTGACAGCAGAGGCAGTCAGGGTGCCCACTGGTTAACCGAACCACTAAACAGCACTCATCCACTTCACAGGCCCACTGTAGGTGGTGTGGTGGTAGAACTATCTAGAATCTCTTCGTGGAAGGAGAAACAGCGCTTGGCTCTTATTCTTACCATGGTGGTCCTGTGTTGACTGGTCCATCTGTGTGTGGACTTGTATCTGTCTTTATGAGTTGATGTGGGGTCAGATACACATAGACAAGAGGATTTCATGTGGAGCACAAGCATGTGTGTTTTGTATCCGCTGAAGAGGAAGGATTAGACTAGTTGTAAAACTGTCAGGAGTTATCTGACATCACATTAGCCTCCTATTCATACTCTGTAACATAAAGTATACTGTATATGTGTTTCTGTGTATGTGATTTATGGAGGTGAAACCTAAGGAACCAATCTTTAACTTAGATTAGGTGTATGTTCTTTTTGATAACAAATTAGAAATGTATCAAGTAACAATTTATCTGCTGAAACTGTCTGGGCAAACACACAGATACACATAAATGAAGCCAGGACACACAGTTCCTAAGTGAGTGTAATCATAGTATTTTGACTGATTTTTGTTGTTGTTCTTCCTTTTGCTGTGTGTCAGCTGTTGGCAAAGGACCCCAAGGAGCGACTGGGGTGTCAGGGCCAGGGGGCGATGGAGGTTAAACAGCACCCCATCTTCAGAAACATCAACTTCAAACGGCTTGAGGCCAACATGCTGGACCCTCCCTTCAGCCCTGACGTAAGAAGCATGCACACATTTACACACTGTACATAGAGGCTCAGTCCAGAACCCGAAACCTTGGCAAGCTGCAAATCAGCATACAGGAAATACCATTGTTGCAAGTAAACAAACACTTCCAGTGAAAGCTAGTTATCATGGTAGCTCTTGGGGGTGGTGGAACACTACAGCTTGGAGAAGCGGGTGTGTGACTGCAGTTGAAATCCCAGTCTTCTTGAGGAAATGAAAAGCACACTGCCCTTGACAATTTAAGTGGAGGTGCCCTCGTGCAATGTAACTAGCCTCAGCAGCAGAGGACTATTGTTAAGTCTCAGGTTTAAATGCAATATGTGTAATTGTGTAGTGATATAGGCCATTCTTTAAAAAAAGAAAAGTCTATAAGACTTCAGTCATCTTCCCTGGATAAATAAAGGTTAAGAAAAATCTCTGAATCTTTTACATTTATGGACGCCTAGTTGTGATGACAATGCTATGCAGAGAGAGAGAAACACTGCATTTTAGCACCATAAATAGACAGAGTAGGGGAGAGAGAGATTGACCCAAGAGGTTAAATCAATAGCTGAAAGTAGATAGTGTTATCTACATTTCTATTTTGGGTTATTCAGGTCAGTAGGGCCATGGTGAGGAAAACAAAGCAGCAAAGACTCTTCAGGAGTGTGAATGTTTTTGTGTACCCTCTGACACAATGTATTTCAGGTTTTGTTTTCACATTTTGCCCCCAGTTGTTGTAGTCTTTTAATTATACTGTTTCTCTCACTCACTTCTTCTCATTCACTTTGTCCGTTGGCCCCCCCCCCCCCCCCCCCCCCCCCCCCCATCATCTCTCCGCCTGTTTCGTTCTCAGCCACGGGCGGTGTATTGTAAAGATGTCCTGGATATCGAGCAATTCTCAACTGTCAAAGGCGTGAACCTTGACCCCACTGATGATGACTTCTACCACAAGTTTGTCACAGGCAGTGTCTCCATCCCCTGGCAGAATGAGGTACTGCAAGCTCAGGGGACTGAGATGATGTCACCTTTTACTCCAGCAGTGGAATGATACAGTCTAGCGCAATATTGGTGAAATAGTTATAATGGTGGGAAGCAGATCAAATAAGAAAGATGAATGTGTATTTATGCTGTTAGGTGTTGGCACGTTAAACACGTTCAAATGGCTTTGAACGTGTCAACAGTTGTTGAATGTATATAAGACAGTTGTTGGGTGTTGTTTGACGTTGAAAATGCCCATGCCCAGCCCAGCCGCAGTCACTACAGCCACGTTCATGGCTGTAGTGTCTGTTGTTTTGCAAGTGAGTGAGCAAGAGTTACTATCGACCACCACCAAACTGTGAATGGTATCAAGCAAGATAACCCAGCCTTCCTCTCTTTGTAGATGATTGAGATGGAGTGCTTCAAAGAAATCAATGTCTACGAGACTGACGGGACACTGTGCCCCGACCTGGACATGAACCGACCGAACCCTCCACCAAAGAGAGGCTTCTTCTACCGCCTCTTCAGAAGAGAGGCAAGTGCTAGCGCTCCAGCAACTGTCCGAGGGGGTGGGGGCTAAGGTACTTTCTCTCTTCCTTCCTACTTTTTTGGCCTTGTCCAAATTCAACTCCTTAAGGCCTTACTGCCAAACTCCTGTGAACTTCTACAGATCTTGTGAGGATGCCGAAGAATATGCAAATTGTCACTTGCAGTAATGCCTTTCCAAAGTACAAAGACGTTTTGGGTTGGTTTAGAACAAGGCCCTTCTTTTACTCTCTCTCTCTCAGGGGTTGAGCATTTGTGCCCCTTGTTAATCTCTTTGCATTTTCTTCCCTGTACTTGTTTTCATGCCACTTTGTCTCAGAGGGTCAAACAAGAGGATTCTTCTTTCAGAGAAACAGGGGATGGAGAGTGGTTGGATTGTGGTTGAGGGGAAACTTATAAGATGAACTTTCACAGAATGGGTTTGTCTCATTTTCATGGAGGCTTATTATTACCATGGTTCCTATTTAGGATCATTCCTGATTAGAAACCTAGAGAAGCTTAAAAGGAAATGTCACATGATTAACATAGAATTGTTAGCAGAAATGAAATGTCAGCAGATTCCATGGTATTCCAGCCCTCTAATGAAACTAGACAGTAAAAATTAGAACGTTAGATTCATTACAGCTAACTACCTAATACCAAGTTAGGTTGCATCTGGTAGGATGACTAGTGACTGTGCTAGACAAGTCATGTTATGGTATGACCAGAGTTTCAGCTCAATGCTTGGTCTTGTGGGATGTTCTGTGTAGCAAAGGAACAAACTGATGTTTCTTGAAATTTCAACAAATCAAGGAACCTACTTGGGTGTGTTATATGTTTCCTACTGTATTGAGACAGTCATAAGTGGTAATATTTCCTCAAAAAGGCCACCTAACCAGGAAGCTTCCTTTTACAAATGAGACAGACCCAATTTTTGTTAATGGATATGGCTCTGCCCTGCATTATGGGCTGCAACTGCTACTCGTAACAGGTTATTTCACCTATTTTGGGTTAACAGCTGCTAATAGGTTGCCCTGGTGTTATCTATAATTTGCCACAAAGACCTCATATTTTTCATTTTGTAATTTCATCTGCTTTTCTTAAATTGCATGTGTTACCACATTATCTTTCTCATTGGTTCCAAGTCAGCTGGTAAGTGCTGTCTGTGATTTTATTAGTGTGACAGACTGAGCAGTCTTAGCACTACAACAGCGCATGCCTCTGGCTGAGCAAAACCTTTGTATTGCTGGCGTTTCTGAGTTCTCATCCTAAATAATATTAGGCTATTGATAGCCTTTTTTTGATGAGCAACTTTTGGAAAAAAAAAAAAAAGTGACCGTATTTTAGTAATATAACTTCACTTTTGAATCTTCCTAGGTCTGTTTTAAGAGCGGTTATAGTGATGACGAGAATGAAGAACCCTCGCGACTTTAAACCACTCCCTCCTCCTGCCTCCTCCCCCTGCCGCCGACCTTCACCACCAACTCCACCCGAGCGCAAATCTTAGGAACTCAGTGAATGTTGACCTGTATTTATGAGCTGTATTAAAAGTGTATTATAATTAAAGAAAAAAGTATGAGTTTAAAGATTTTGTACATTTGTACTTGAATTTATGTCTAGATGTATATTTTCACTAAAGGTTGTATTGTACAAAAAGCCATAAAAGTACCACTTGAATGCATACATAACATTTTTATTTCCTTTATTCTTTTGGAATGAGTATGGAAAATGTGTATTGAGGATTTTTTTTTTTTTTTTTAAGAAGCACAGTACCAGTAGTCTTTTTGTTTTTCTTAATGTAGCATAAGGCCTTTGTTTTATATGTGCTGTATGTTTGTTGTTATTGATTTGGCCAATGTGACGTGTTGTTAGCACATCAGTCCACCCAGTTACAAACTAACCCTTAGCCTCTACACCCCAAGGCTCAAGTAGATCTGAATGAAGCGCATGGATCCCAATGATATGTGAAACATATCCAATCTAACATTGCCATATTGATGCCATGCTGCTTAAACCTATCCTTTTGTTTCCCAGATCTATACCAGCTCCTTTGACTGAGAGGTACAAGTGGTTGGCTGGGAACTCTGTAAAATAATGAGCCATGTCCCTCCCTCAGCCCAGTTAGGCAGGTTAGATTGAACTGGTACGTGCAGGGTGGATGGCTGGTATTGGTGTTGGGCTATGTGTTGTGACTGGCATAAGCAAACAGTCTTCTAGGTGCCTGTATCTACTCGATTTTAGCAGAGATGGCATGTATTTATTTCTGACAATCTCTTAGTCAACATGTGCAACACATACAGTAACCTTAAAGTACAAAAGCAGTAAAACATTTTGTAAACTCTTCTCATGATGTAAGGCGTACAAGTCATTCCTAAGCTGCAAAAGAACCAGAGGACTAATCCATTTTAGATGCCTGACAGTGTATCCCTTGGGAGTTGCTAAAGTAGATGTCTGTTACAATATTCACTCAGGCAGAATGTTTGTTGGTGATTCATCTTCTTCAAAACTCTTGTTTGTTGTACTACCTGGCTGTGCCATGTTTTCGCAACTTGTCCATTTACTGTGAACCTGTACCATGCGCGGCACAGAAAACCTTTTCACCCTGAAGTATCTAGTAATTTGTGTTTCTAAGGCTAGGGGCTGGTGCTGGCTGAGGCTTTCTGGTGAATGAGTTGGCTGTGAACATGGGTTAGATGATGGCGATGATGATGATAATGATGATGATGATGATGATGATGGTGGTGGAACCATATTGTAGATGTGAACTGCAGTCGATACTGGCTTCATCTGCATAATGAATTGTTGTCACATCAAACTAACTTCCATTGACTCAGATGTCAGCAGCGATTAGCCAAGGCATGGAGTCATGATGGAGCCTGATTTGGCCTCTTTATGTTTGTGCTGTTTGCCTGTTGATCATAGATAATAGCCCAGTGACCGTAGACCCCTATTTATATCCAATGGCTTTAGCTGTGCCTGTTGTAGAGAAACATGAAACCCATTTATGACAGTGACTCCAACCATTCACCATCCACCACTACTAGTTCATTAAATTCCTGTATGTCGTTCTCTTATAGGAATGACTTGAGACAGTTGTTTGTTTGTGTGTGAACAGGGAAGGATGGGGAATTGACAAATCAAATCCTGCCTTTATAATGACTGTCATCTATGTACAGAAAAAAAAAACTCTACAACTTAAAGAACTACAATTTTTGTGCACTTTTTAACAGGAGGAGGAGTTATATCCTTCCAGATGAACTGGTCATGGTCAAACTGACATTCTATTTGTTACTTAAACATGGATCATACTGGGATTAATGTGTTCATCTTTACTGGCATCCTAAAGCGTTTTAAGCCATTTTGCTTTTGATTTTTCTAGTTGAGATAGTCATAGTTTACTCCCCACCACATCTTTTAATGCTGTGAATACCCAGTTTGGACATGCTGGCTTTGTGTGTATATCAAACTGTATCCATATACAGCTATTGTTATATCCATCGACATACCTAAGTAAATTTGTACGATCTAAATTTAGCCACACCTTTGTGATGTCATCAATTACAGTGTGGTTAACTAAAAGGGTTAATGAGAGGTGATTTTTTACAGGTATTTCCATATCATAATGAACAAAGACAAGAAGACATGTCTGCCTTTGACCTTTATAATAGTTCAATGTCATGAAACCACTTGAATTTTACTTTAAGGAGACAGTTAATATCCACATTAATTTGATATGATACAGTTACAGGTTCCAAAATTAGAATTGATTTCAAAGGCTTGTTTGGCTTGTTTTGAAAACACTGTGCCCTGCAACACATTCCATAATCAGATCAGGAATATCACACATGCATCTAGCTCCTGTTGCTGGCTTGTTGTCACTTGACTTCTTGAGTATCTTGGTTTCTTTCTTCTTATTCTTTTTTTTCCCTTTGTTCTCCTTTGGTTGCTCTCAGGCACATTTTGAAGCCGATTTCTTGCAGATGTAGATTTTAGCCATTTAGCTCTTCGCCTCAAAAAACTTGTAAATGATGTATTTCTAACATGTAACTAAGCTCTTCAACACACACACACACACACACACACACACACACACACACAGGGAAACTGTGTTTGTCATTCATATAGCAGTAAAGAAATGTTTAGTTTCATTGCACTATGGTGTGTTCTGACAATGACAATAGGAAGTGTCTTTAACTTGTTTGCCAATGATACCAAAAGCAACATTAAATAAATCATTTTTTTTTTATTATCTGAAGAATTTTACAAAGACTGACAGCCTTTATTGTATGTGCCAATTACCAAGTTTTAAGTTATGACGCCCCGCCTTTTTCAACCTTTTTCCTTCCATCCATTCTGAGAGAATTCCTACACTTAGAGGAACTTTAAACCGCTCAACAGTTTTGAATGTCCGCACTAAGTGCATTGTAATGCCTGTTTAAAAAAAAAAAAAAAAAAGAAAATACATATGTTTTATTACTCAAGCATGTATCGGTTTGTAATACTTCAGGTTCCTTGTATATGTAAATGATGACCTTCTAGTGCCAACATATCACACTGGTATCTGAGGACAACTTTATAAATGGCAAGGTGACCAGCTGAGTTGGCCCTGTTTGAATACAAGACAAGGGTTGGTGCTCTCCTGCCTTCCTCCAAGGTAGAGATCAGTGCATCAGTCTCCTAAAAACAGGGACGACACTCACCAGAGATGTTCAGAGGAAAGAGATGCTCAATTCCTTGATTCTGTGTCACTGAATCTACTGTTGAGGTAACCACCGATGTATACCTATATTTAGGTAGATTCTCATTGATCTGTCCGGACATGCTAGATCAGTGATACTTTCATGGAAGGGTGAAATGACAGATGTGTTCTTGATATTCAAACAGGGCCTTGGACTTCTTGATTTTCTTCTTTTTTGTATTTGTACAGTCATGTTGTTCAACCACTGCAGTCATTGTAATTCTTGTACAAGTTGTATCACTGGTTGTTGTACCATATCTGACATTTGTAATTATGAAATAATACACTGCCGTTTGTATAAAAAAAAAACCCACTGGTGTCTTGATTTATTTTGTCCTTTTAATTTTGTGTTTATGAATTAACACTGATTAGATGGGATGATTTTTTTTTTTTTTTAAATAATCTTATTAAGTTGCCAAGACATGTTTTGAAAAACAAACCATAATAAATAACAATCAGTGTAACAGCAGTGATGTGGATGGGCTTGTATTAAGGCCCACAACAGCCTACTGGTCCCTTTTTGCTAATATAAGTGCATTATTTTGGTCCAGTGGTGGACTCGTGGGAAATACACCAGGGCTGGAAGACATGGGGGTGACTGCAGCACAGTGGCTATTGGTAGCAGTGCCTCTCCTTGTGCTCTCTCCCATTCGTTGTTTGCCCACTCTCTCCTCTACCTGAGTATGACATGGATAAGATATCATTTGTCCTTTGGGAGCATGTGACAGAGTCAGCCTGAATGCAGAGAGTAATGTTGTATTTTCATTCTCCCTGATCTGATTTACATGAAGTTCACATATGGAACCTTCATTGTTTCACACCTTGCACTCATCTTTGCTGCCTCCTGTCATTAGGGAAAGGGACGGGTACAATGCCGATGTCATAATAATCAGATTTTACAGTCCGCACGGGATTTCAGCGGTCCCGTGACAAACGGCAACAACACAAAACGTTCGCTAACACCTATTGGTCCTTTTTACCGTCCATCAGCAAAACCTTGCACTCTGATTGGTCACTAATGTTGCACACTGCCCCCTCCCCACTCCCTGTCAAACTGTCACATCTCCCACTTCCTTGTGAGATTTGTCGGGGTAACGGAACCCTATATCAAAGATGGCTTTTTATCACCCGGTATTCTGTTCGTTCACGGATAACATTGTGACCAAATAAGAGCTATCTTCCACTGAAGAGGAGGCGCAGAGGTGGTTGTAGTTGCCGCGAGCAGTGTTTTCACTCTCGTCGCGCTACGCACCGCTCGCTTCCCCGTGTGCTTGTCCCCACCGTGCTAGCTAGGTTAGCTCAAATTGTAAATATTAGCTAGCCAGGCTATCTTGCTAACTGGTTGCTAAAATGGCCACCATGGAGAAACTGATGAAGGCCTTTGAGTCCCTCAAGTCATTCCAGCAGCAGCAGGGACCACCGACAGCCGAGGAGCTTGTCCAGAGACAGTAAGTGAATTGTTTCGGTAGCCGTGGGCGGAGAGTCAGCTAACAATCCTCGGGCTAGAGAGGCAGTCCAGCTAACTCGTTAGCCATTGCCACTCAAGTAACGTTAACGTTTACTTGCTAGCTTGAAGCTAGCTAAGCTAAATTGATATCGCTAATCAGAATTTATCTGTTCTTCAAGGTACGCTTTTAGTCAGATGTGTCGCCCGTGGGTTGCCTCTTGGAAACGTTATTACAAATGCTAATCCTTTAATATTGCATATTTTAAGGAACTGCCCTGCCACTGATCGCTGACACAAATAGCATAGCCCTGCGCACCTGCCAAATGGGCTAACATACACACGACCCACTTAAATAGCTCGATTACAGGCTAATAGCCATGGGATTGAACTCGGAACAACAAAATTGAAATATTTGTGTGGGACTTATTATGCGAATGGACCAGCTGCATAGATGTGGTAGCAATCTGGACTCGCGTATCTCCATCCCATCCCAGTCTTTGGAGCATGAGGTGCTCCTCATCATTTTGTCTGGAGTGACAGGGGCACTGTGTTGATTATATTGCGTTATGGTTTGATGGTGGTTATAGTAATATTGTAAGATTCCACCAGGTTGTAACCATATTAGTAGTCTTGGTCTTGAAGTTAGCATGCAAGTTATCTGCTCTACACAGCGTTATACGTGACACAATGTAAAGCTGTGTACTCCTCGATTTAACTAAACAGCTCAATAGCTGCCCATCAGCTGATGAACACCCTGCTCTGCGTCCTGTTCAGTGCTAATGTGGATAGTTTTGCATTGTAGTTGGAAGCAGGCATATCTATGTTGCAGTAATTTCAAAATGAGCATGGCCAATAATGAAAGTCGGTAGGCTGAGTATCGTATCTGCTAGGGCTATGATGATATGATGTTAAGATTCATTTAAATTTTTAGTTTTTGATTTATCCTCTAGTTTGTGGATGTGAAGTTTCATGAGGCTCTGATTATCCTAACAGTCACAGTGGGTCATTTTATACAGTGATGTCAAGTTTTAAAGAATGGTCTCACTACAGTGAAATGGCTACTATTGGGGCTAATATCATCACATATGAATAAATATAGTCTCATTGTCTCAGAGTCTCAGCTTTCCAGTCAGATTCCACGATTGCTTAATTCTCAGTATGTAGAAACACATCGCTTTAGGTGAGGTGAAAATAACATATTTGTACTGCATGCATGAAACTGTGAGGGCTTAGCATAAGGTGGGCATGTCTACAAAGGGGAGATCCGTGGGTGCCCATAGGCCCCATTTTCATTCAGATATATGGAGTTGGAAGGCCAAGGGACCCCTTTGAAAATGGCCATGCCAGTTTTTCCCTTGCCAAAATTTAGCCTAAATTTGGAGCAATATTTAGTCCCTTTGCCGAAAACTTAGCATGACATGCTTGGTGCCAACGGATTCCCTTGGTCATCTTTATTTTAAAATGATTTAGTGAAAAGAAAATTGATTTGAAAATTTAAAAAAAAAAAAAAAAAAAATCACGATATTTAAGGGAATCAATTTTTTCCCCCCACCCCCTAGTATCTGCTGTTATGATGTTTTGAGGCCATTAGCTCCTAGTTTATCACAGTCTGTCTCTTTCTGTCTCCCTCTCAGCAATTTAGCCAAGGACTGTATTCCACAGATTGCGACAGGGTTTTATGCTCCTCATTCAGCGTTATGGTATCTGATTTATTGTGAAGGTCTTATGTCTAGGTCTGTCAGCATAAAGGTGCACTGGGGCTTACTGTCACACCCCCTTGTGCAGAGCTGTGCACAAGGGGGGTTGTTGTTGTTATAACGAAAGTTTGACAGTGGAGTTATTGGTATGTTATGAGGTGTCGTGACTTCTAACACTCAGTATACAGTCTATTCTTTTACAAATTTATTAAGCTCCTGCTCAGCAATGGAATGACTTCCGGCAGCGGGATTTCACAAACACTGTCCCTGTCTCTTTCTCTTTGCTTTCATCTTTCCCTGTTTTTTTTTTTTCTTTTCACACTTTCTGTCTCCCTTCTCATGTTCTCTGTGTTTTCCTGCCCCAGGAAAAAGGAACAAGCTACCACCAAGAAGGACCGGGTGACCCATTGCCTGACAATATGTGAGAACATTGTGGCTCAGTCTTTGAGGTAGGCCTTACCAGCTGAACCAGAATTTAGTTTGATTTGACCAAATTTTTCAGTGGGATAACAGATACAGCAAATTTAGGCTTTGCATTTGATATTTTGGAACTTTTGGCAAAACTCCACTAGTCATGGCTATAATCATCAATAATTCTCCATAATGACTCATCCCACCACACAAAATCTGATTAACCAGCTAGGTACTCCAGGGATTATCTGTTTGTGTGTTGTCAGAAGCATTTCACTTTTGTGTGTGAGTGGTAATACACAGTATGGACAAAAGTATTCATTCAGTCCCATTGCCACAGGTGTATAAAATCAAGCAGGTAGCCATGCAGTCTTTACAAACATTTGACCAGACCACATGAAGTTACTGAGGTGCGTAGTGCGTAAAAGTGGCCAACGCTCTGCTGACTCAATAACTGCAGAGCTCCAAACCTCCTCTGGCATTAACATAAGCACAAAAATTGTGCACCGGGAGCTTCTTAGGATGGGTTTCCATGGCCAAGGAGCGTGCATGCAAGCCTTACATCACCAAGCACAATGCCAAGCGTTGGATGGGGCAGTGTAAAGTACGCCGGCACTGGATTCTGGAGCGGTCGAAACGTGTTCTGTGGAGTGACGAATCAGGCTTCTCTATCTGGCGGTCTGATGGACGAGTCTGGGTTTGGTGAATGCCAGGGGAACATTCCCTGCCTGACTGCACTGTGCCAACTGTAAAGTTTGGTGGAGGAGGGATAACGCTATGGGCTTGTTTTTCTGGGATTGCCCTAGGCCCCCCAGTCCTCCCATCAAGCACCTTTGGGATGAACTAGAAAGGAGACTGCGAGCCAGGCCCTCTCGTCCAACATCAGTGTCTGACCTCACAAACGCTCTTCTGGATGAATGGTTAAGAATTCCCACAGACACTCTCCAGAATCTTGTAGAAAGCCTTCCTAGACGAGTGTAAGGTGTTCTAGCTGCAAAGGGGGGACCAGCTCCATGCTAATGCCCATGGATTTAGAAAGAGATGTCAGAAAAGCTCCTGTAGGTGTCCCAATACTTTTGTCCATGTAGTGTACGTGTGTCTTGATGGTAGTGTGTGAACAGCACAGAAAAGTTTGTGATTGTGGTGTCAGTGTTTATCACAAATGTAAACTCTGCCTGTTTAGGATCAAATGTGCAGTATGTGTATAATGACACTTGCCTTCACTTTTGACTCTATGGTGCTGGGAGCAGAACGTCTCCGGAGTTCCAGAAGCTGCTGGGCATCGCCATGGAGATGTTCTTGCTCTGCAGTGATGATAGCGAATCAGATGTCCGGATGGTGGCCGATGAGTGCCTGAACAAAATCATCAAAGTGAGGAAGACCCTTGAAACATGTGGCTTATGCTCTCATCGCCATCCTCACTCCACTCTTTCTTTTGAATGCTGCATTCTTAATAACATTAATGATCAGTTAATAATCATTAATGTATTAACTGTTTTTCAAGGATACTAAAGGCTTCACAGTAGAATCATTAAATTTTGGATTTGTGTACTAGGGCTGGTAGATGTGGCCAAAAGTGTTATCATGTTAAAATTGATCATATTAGCCAGTAGCAGTAATCATTAAAATGCATCATCTCTGTCATTTCAATGTTTTTTTTTTTAAAAAACACTTTTTTAAAGGTTGAAAGAACTGACTGAGCTAGAGATGCCTGTGTTATCAATGATATCCTCCCCATTTGACCTAAGTACTGTGGCTATGGGGATGTCTCTTTTCTCTTTGGTCGGTTGAACTTCTGTTGCAAGGGACACACATTTTATTCACCTCCCTTGCATATCTAAACATTGATTACAGAAAAGTAGCATGTTGTGTTGTGGTGGATGCGTGCACCCTTCTATTGTTAGTAATGGGTTTCTCTATTCTAACCACACAAGTAGCTTTTCATGTTTCACCTCGTTGCTTGTGGCAAAGCTTGAACAGAAATAACATTTACATTCATCAAACGTGTTTCATAGTTATGTTTATTGCCTATCCTCATTGTCTTTGAACCAATTTGTCACCAGGCTCTGATGGACTCTAATCTGCCTAGGCTGCAGCTTGAGCTGTACAAAGAAATTAAAAAGGTAATCAGAAACATGTCAATATTGTTAGTTTTTTATTGCCATGCCAGGGCATCTTGCTCACAGTCATGTAGTATGAAAATGAAAATGTTTGGTGAATTAATAGTAGCCTGGTATGGTGATGAAAGTGGTGGTAATAGTGCTTATGGATGATTGTGGGACTGTGTGTGTATCTCTATAGAATGGTGCCTCTCGGAGCCTGAGGGCAGCTTTATGGAGGTTTGCTGAGCTTGCCCACCTCATCAGACCACAGAAATGCAGGTATAACACTGTTACATGAAGGGCGGCCATTCACATTGTTTAAATGATGAAACCACATTTAAAAGACGTAAGCCCTACCTGGAGCACGGCAAAGACTGTGCAAACAATAGCAGACTTAGCTATCTGAACAAAAACATTAAGGATCTAGCTTCACCAAAATGGTGTGTTGATGTCATTGTGTGATGAGCTGAACTGGAAACCAGGTTGCTCTACTGTAGGAGGTCCAAATCAGAGGCTACAGCAAGGAGCCTTTGTAAGATTGAGGAGAAGAACTCGAACTCACGTAATGGTTGGCTAATGTTCAGTAGTTCAGTTGCATGTTCAGTGTCAGACATATCACCAAATGAAAAATGTCAAATTCTTATTACTGTTTGTAGCTTTGATTTTGTATTATGCTAACATTATGTTTCATAATACTTAGAGGCACAGTCTTCTATTTATTATTTTTCTGTGAGCTGTGTCTTCTAGCCGATACTAGATGACTTTAGATGTTCAAAATTGTTCTGTTAAAACAGTTTATTGGCTTCAGCTTAAGCAGTTACCATTTGTTCGGAAATAGATATATTGTCAACAAGATCATTAAGCTGACTGCTAGATTAGCTGATTTTATCAGTCCATGGACTGCAGTTGTGAGGAAATTTCACGTTCAGCATTGTGCATCGACCACTCTATTTAGTTGCTCTTGCCTTTTCTTTGGACCTTTTTGGAAAACTCAGTCTCCAGGTCTGCCCATCTTTCTAGTATATTGAAGGATCATTTTTTATGTATATTTTTAACTTTTGGTCAAAAAAGTGAGTGAGATTGCAGAGAATAATGTAAAGTAGCATACCTTCAAACACTTATTTCTCTTAATCTTTCTTCTGTTTGTGGTCCAGACCGTACCTGGTCAACCTGTTGCCGTGCCTGACCAGAATCACCAAGCGACAGGAGGAGACAGTGCAGGAGACGCTGGCTGCAGCCATGCCCAAGATCATGGCAGCCTTGGGACATTTTGCTAATGATGGCGAGATCAAGGTATGCATACAGAGGGCTGTAAAGAACAACTGTTGGAAACTGTGTGACCTGCCAATGAAATTGACACAGTGGCTTCTTTGTAATTTTCTTGGTGCAACTTTTCCTTTTGACTAACTTCAGAGCAAGTGTGGTAGGTCCTCTCCTGTTCATTTTCTGTTGTAACTAATTAGACTTCAGCTTGATTTGGTTTACCTCAAAGCTTTTGTTTTATAATTGGCTGAAACGAAATCTGAGGCCTCCTCTGACAAGACTGTATTCCCCATTTAAGTGTTCAATTGTGGAGGATTGCTGCTCAAGTGCTGTCAAAAATATCTCTTGTTGCAAGTTGAGATACCATCAAAGTGGTAGACATATTACTTGTAAAGTCTGGATGTAATAATCAGTTTTTGATGTGATAACAAATTGTAGTAAAAACAAAAGTATTTAATTTTATCTGACATATGGTGTATGCTTCTGTGTTCCATACTTGATTATCCAATATATCCATGGTTTCTACTGTTTCTGCAGTATTATGTATTTAAAACAACAGCAGTTATTTTTTTTGAGGGCAGGGCCACCAGTGTGCCAAGTAAAAAGGAAAGGTTTTCATTGTTCCCCACAGTGAAATTGAGGGAGGGGCTGTGGTTGGCCCTGGTTGTTCATCTGTTCATCAGTCCACTTGTTAAACACAATATCTTGGACCCCACTGAATGGATTTTCACAAAACAGATGTGTGTCATTGTACCTTTCCAGCATTTTTATAAATACACTCATTGGTGGAAGGAGGAGCTACAGCATTTGTTTACTCATTTGTTCATGTGCTGCATGACATCTCAGACACCGCCGCATGATGCATCTCTCTGTTGGGTATCAGCATTTTACAACACTAATTGACCTCAAGGAGGCAATTCTATTAAACATAAAAAACAAAGAGAAATATTATCTCCATCTTGGTCAAATATAGACTGCATCATGTGTGGAGAATGACATGTTTACTGTTTTTTTCATGATTTTATTGCTGTATTGCTGTTCTTGACCAATGTCTCAAGTTAAATTCACAAATGTTGATTTAAAAATCTCTTTTTGCTTCCAGCTATCTGTTAACCTTGGCAAAGGTTATGCTTGCCATTTAAATATGGTATTTGAGATCCAATTCTAAAGATAATTTTTTATGAAATCATAGTATTGTATGTCCACACATGGCCTTAAAAAGGCATCTCCACCGGCCCTTTGTGTTCAAATCTGTGTCTGCATTACTTTTGCCTGCTTTCTCCATCTTTTGGCATTGCTTATTTGCCCATTGAAACTGGATTGCATCCAGATTATGTGGATTTCTGATCAAAATATGAACCAGATCAGAACTTCACTTTGTTACTAGCAAAACACAAATGTTGTGCATGTCATTGAGGTGCAACCATAAACATTTTTGATTGATTGACTGAAGGAATAACTATTAAGCTTATGAGGACACTCCTGTAAAAGAATACCCATGGTTCATTTTAGAAAGTGAACACAATCAAGCTTTGAAGCTTATTTCTGTTGTGGTCCAACCTTGATTGTCCCAGGTGCTGTTGAAGTCCTTAGTGGCCAATCTGAAGTCCAGCTCCCCCACTATTCGACGGACAGCAGCCAGCTCAGCTGTCAGTGTGTGCCAACACTCCAGACGCAACAGCTACTTCTACACCTGGCTGCTGAATGTACTGCTCGGTACGACAAACAAAATCTGATAGTTATATTGTTGCAGATACACACCTTCAGGGACACACTCCCACACACATATTCTTGGATATAAACATGTACAGTACTAACACACAATGCCTTGCAGATGCACACAGATGACACACTTTTGCAAATATGCACTGTTTTAGGTATATTAATACATGCTACATACAATTGATAAAGCATAGATTTGTGTGTACCATAGAAATTGAATGAGTGGAAGCGGTGTGGGCCTTTATCTCAAAGCAGATCAGAGTATCTCTGGGTGGTTCACCTTTCCATGGCAAAAGCTGTACACATTCAACGCATGCCACCGTGTTCGCAGAGCAGTTTTTTAAAAATAACTTTATTGAAACTACCATTGTGACAAAAGGCCTGTGCCAGTTCTACTCATTCAATTTCTATGGTGTGCACACATACCCTGTCCTTCATATGAATTCAGATGAGAAACATATACACTAGATACAGGTACACACATCTTTAACTCTTAGCAATCCTTTCTCCAGGCCTTTTGGTTCCAGTGGACGAAGAGCACCCCAGCCACCTAATCCTAGGGGTGCTGTTAACTCTGCGCTACCTTATGCCTCTGCTGCAGCAGCAGGTCAACACTACCAGCCTCAAAGGCAGCTTTGGAGTCATGAGGAAAGAGGCTGACGTGCAGCCAACACCTGAGCAACTACTGCAGGTAGATGGAGAGGAAGCAGATGTGTGTCAGAGAGATGGCATGCATTTGTGCATGTTCATTTGGCCTACAGAATTGTGGCTTTATTTTAGTGAATAGTTGGATCATGTTATCAGTGATGATAGTGAAGCTGCTTGAAGAAGATTTGAAGAAGACAATCATCTTACTGAACTTTTAACATCACATCACATTATCAAGATAGTCACAGCTTTTTCTATGACATTACAACTTTCTTGTTCAATGAAAATTGCCACAAACCCATCTGGGGACCTAACAAATCATTTTATTTGTTGGGCTGAACCTTAGAGGCACCTATTACATTTTTGTTAGATAAATTAGTCAGGCCTAGACAAGAGAAATCTTTTTGCTGTGAAAAGGACAGTGTTTTTTTGTCTTAAGCTTTGTTGTTTTGTTTTCACTGACATGAGGTAAGGTGCTTGAGATTTCAGGTGAGGGAGTGTGGCTAGCTTATAAATGTCCTGGGAAATTGTGCAGCCTTTTTGCACATGTCAAGCCTATGTTCGCCTAAGATAAATAAATATTGTGCTCAGAGTCCTGTTGAGAATTAATCTTACATTTCCTCCCATGTGCGTTTGTTTCTTTGTGTGTGTTTGTAGGTGTATGAGCTGACTCTCCACTACACTCAGCACCGAGATCACAATGTGGTCACAGCTGCTCTGGAGCTCCTGCAGCAGATGTTCAGGACTCCGCCCCCAGAGCTTCTGCACATGCTCATCACCGCAGGAAGCATTCCACATGCCACCGTGTTTCGTCAGGACACAGAAGGACGTGCGCGGTCTGGCAGCATTCTTGAGCTCATTGGTAAACATGTCTATCAATCAGCCTCACACCTCTTAGCCGTTGGTTGTAAAATTTGGCACTGTGCTCATAAAACTTGTCATTCCCTTGCATGAAGTCATTCAGACCCATCAGCATGCATTACACTGCTTTGCAGTGATATTAAAAAAAAAAAAAAAGTTTAAAAAAAAAAAAGGTATTTAATTATGGTGCATGACCTGAACATACATCAAAATGACAAAAATGGTCACATCTACTCATGTACTCCTTTTTTATTTAATTTTTTTAATTAGCATAAATAGGTCATATATTTTAAATAGCACGTGATAGTAGAATGGAGGCACTGTAGAATCTCGCTCTACATATGTATTTGTTTTGCAAGTGGTGGGTTTGATTAAAAACAAATGATGGCTTGGTTTGGACCAGCTATCCACTCCAGGGGGCCTTAAATTGTTTCAAGGCACACTATGGAATTTTATGCAGCTCGATAGTACTGAAACATAAAACAGATATGGACAGAACATGTGCGCTGACACAGTTACAAGCTTCATTTATCATAGTTAGAGGCTGTATTTTTATAACACAACACAACTTATGTTAGCATATCAAGTTAGAAATGTTTAATAGAGCTGCTTGAAGTGTCAGGTCAAGGAACAGCCACAGAAAACAAGGAAAACATGCATTTTAGGCAACATATACTGTATATGCAACAAGTCATAATGGTCACATAGGACAGCCTTAGAGTGAAAGCAAAAGTCGTACCTTGCTAATTGCTTAGGCTAACCTATCCATAGCACATGTTGCTTTCCTAAACAACAAAAGCTGATCATTAGTTCCATGGATGCATTTTAGTCCGCTATTTAAACTTATTTCAAACTGACTTGAGAAGTCTGCTCATTCAGCAGCTTGAAATGTGTGTGAGTTGCATGCTAACATCACTCTTCACTGACTGCCTGGTGCTGCGTAAAGGTCATTTGCACCTTTGAACGAGCAAAATATTACATATTGTGCCTTTAACCCATAGTGGCATGTGACAAACTGTGTTGGTGCTCTGCTACGGTTTCTGCCGTGGTCTCTGTTGGTGGCCTTTTTGTTTGCTCACTAACCCATTCCCTAAAGTTGTCTGTATTGAGTTGTCTCTAATTCCCATGGGTCTTTTGGAGCTCTTGCTGCTTCTCTCTCCCTCATTTCCTGTTTCTGCTTCCTGTTTCCTGCCATTTGCAGCGGGGGGAGGGTCTTCCTGCAGTCCACTCCTTCTCAGGAAACAGAAAGGTGACTAGTCTCTCTGTCTCCTCTGTTCTGTCCTCTCCTCGGTTCACTTCTGTCTTTTTACTGACACTTCAGTCAAGGCTGGGACCAATTTACCTCCTGTTCAGTCTCTTTAGAAAGTGGACATTCTTCAGAAATGTTCTTGACTTGACATGGATGAGTCAGCCAACTAGTTAACAAATAATTGATACTAAGTGTTTTATCAGTACAAAATATGATGTGTCTGCTGTTTTCATTTAGAATAGACTCCATTGAAAGTGAATTGTCCCTGTCCTGGTTTCAGTCTCTCATTCCCTTTTGTGCCAATTTCCCAATAGGGACAATAAAGTTAACCTTGAACCAGTTTTACCAGTGTTTATTCCTATGTGTTATTTTGTCCTTTTCCCTTTGGTCATTCTCAGGTAAGATGCTGTCTGGGGAGGAGGATGGCTTGGAGGATGACCCCGAGAGGACAGAGGTCACCGCTGGTGCCTTCACAGGTGAGAAACAGCCACCAGGAGGAGCACTTTTTAATATGTTGTATTTTTAAAAAAATATTTAAAAACTCACCCAACTTATGGCAGACCAGCCCAAATCCTGTCCACCTACCCAAGCCCATTTTCCCCTGCCCAATACAACCCCAAAACCTGCCAATCTGGCAATATGGGTTCTTTCTGACTTTGAGTCAAGTTTACACTGCAATGAAATGATTGACTGCTCCACTGCTGCTTGATTTATGGTTTGAAATTTGTGTGACAACATGATGGAACCGCTGTATACAGTAGGGATGGGATGATTGACTGGTTTGTATTGATACATGGACTCGTGCAGGCATGTTGTCAATGCATCAGAAGATCATCCATGAAGAGATCAAATTTTGGGATGACATCGAGATGCATCGGTTTTTGTGTCTTTGCATCGATAAAAGCCGATCCTTTTAATTATTAGATGTCCCATGTCTTTATGTAGAAACAGGACCCATCCAATAATTTGATATTATGGACTATTTCTCCGACGTCACCTTACGTTTTAGAGTGGAATGGGACTGCTGTGTAGCAGGGGTTAGGGGCATGTCACAACCAGTAGCAGTAGGTTTTCATATTGGACTATACCTCATTGTTGTCGTTGAACAACCCTAATAGACAGTCACTTCAGTCTCTAACCCAGTCCCATTTTATGCCCACAAAATGCCCTTTCTTAATGGTGGGCGGGGCACCCACCGCTGTCTATGGTAGGGGAAACACTGCACATAGCTGAAAATACTTCGAACTGTTAATTGCGTTTTGTTCCTAATAATGTTTTTAAGTAGTCAAGTAATGTACCGTAATGTTAAACATTGCTTATTTTTTTGTATTTTTAATATATGATGAAGGAATAATAAGTGAAACAATACATTTCCTGATACTGCAGTGTCAAGTGTGATTGTGTGAAGTGAGTGTGAAGTGTGAAGTGAGTATTAAGAGGCAAAAATGTAACACTTGAGTGGATATGCTGTGTTCCTTTACTTCATCCGTGGTGGTTGGGGACAGACGGCTCCTCTGCAGCCCAGGTCGACATCATCACTGAGCAGCCACGCTCCTCCCAACATACCCTGCAGCCTGGGGACTCCGTAGACCTTAGCGCCTCTTCAGAGCAGGGTGGCGGCGGCGGTGGGACATCTGCGTCGGACACCCCTGAGTCACCCAACGACAACGAGGAGGACATGTTGAGTCGGAGCTCCAGCGGCGGGGCTAACGTTACCCCGGAGACAGCTGACTACACCACACCTGAGAATGCGACACCAGAGGGAGGACCCCTCGGAGAAGCCGGGACACTGCTAGGCACCAATGACCGCTCCCTCCCACCCAGCGACTCCTCCCAGACCACCACAGAGGGCCCAGACTCCGCCATCACCCCCTCAGACGTCTCAGAACTGGTCAGTGTGATTGTGTGGCTCTGTGAGTGAGGAGATTTATTTTGGTTTCAGAATACAGTTAGATGATACTCTGTCTCTCTGTGTGTTTGCGTGTGGAATACGAGTTTGACATTGCACCCTAGAAATGTAAAGATTCAAGTACCATGTAATTTTGTAATCAATAATTATCAGCAAAATAATGATAAATAATGGAATAATAATCATTCTGCCTAATGACCTGATCCCTGATTTATGGGTGGTGCCACACTTCATAGAATTAGGATCGGTAGAATGGACAAAATCTTCCTCTGTGCAGCTTTTTTTTTTTTTTTTAAGAATTAATATCTTAAGTAATATATTGGATGTCATCAAACTTTTCATCAAAAGACAGTTTGAGAACAAGAACAAGTGATGTGACATCCCCCACTAGGGATAGTCATTTGTGTGTTTGTGAGGTAGGTCAGGGTTATTTTGTTATTCTACTATCTTCCCAAGACCTGTTGCTATTGAAATAGTCCATTCTGCTAATTCTACCTCTATGGTCTTGCCCCATCTCCTTTATTCCTCTTCCCCCCTTCATCGCAGTCACGCACTCCATTGCCGCGGGTGATCAAGCCATCCCCACCCTCTCCGACTTCCACCGAGGGCCCCGATGCCACAGACAGCGACTCCTCTGTCTGCACTTCTTCCTCTTCCTCCTCTTCTTTCTCTTTCTCCTCCTCTTCTTCCTTCTCTGCCACTACCTCCTCTAGCACTAGTGACAAGGTCAGCCGATTGGACACTTTGAAGCAAGTGGGAGGGGCTTGCTTGTCTGTAGTCTTCTGCCTTTTTTCATTCTTTCTCTTTTCATTCGCTTGTTCGTCGAACCCGTGCACGGAGTTTTCCCTGCCTTTTGCCCCATCTTGCCCCGTCTTGCCAGCTTTCTTAGAGCTACTTTTCCCTCTTGTACTCAATGATACTACATTTTGCCCCTTCTTTTTTCCTCGGTTCTGTGTTTAGTAATTTCCGTCCAAACTGGAAATGCTTTTCAAGGACCTTTGCAAAAACAGGCAATCCCAACATCCTATTTTACTGGCTTGCTGTGAAGAGTTCAAAGTAGAAGCATGATGGCTATCTATTCCTTTGAAATTTCCCTTCAGATTTTGTTAACAAATGTCCCATGTTCCTGTAGGCTGTGACGGGCTTTTGTTCCAGCAGAGGCCAGTCCTGGAGCAAAACATAATTTAAAATTCTTGAATGAAGAGCAGTTTTTCTTGCTGGGAATAAACTTAGCTAAACTAGTCGCCTTTGAAAGCATCTGTTTCTCTATCCTAGTTTATGTTAATCAGAGAACTGGGGTTATGCACACAGCCTAAAAATCATGTGAACCTGAACTACTTTATATTAGTTAAAATGAAAGGGATTGGCCTGATCTAGGAGGACTCTATTTCAAAGCTGAATACATCTTTGGATCAAAAGCTTGCTCTTCCTGACAACCAGAATTGCAGAGTTCTGAAGCCTGTGCTCTTTCCAGTATGAAGTTGATTTGTTCTGTTCTGCGTTTACCCAAGCATGTCTCAACGGTATTTAACGAAGGGAAGATTTGTTTGACTTGCCATCCAGTCATTGTTCGGTATGCTGTGTCTTTGTCTTCAACCCCAACAACCGTAACCAGCTGATGAGTCTACTGTGAACTGGACTAAAATATAGTTTATGTATCATTTGCATGTGCTTGCATTTTAAAGAGGTTTTATCTTGTGTTTCTCTGAAATAAGTGTACTTCCCTTCAGGAGATGTTTGTTGTGTGTGTGTGTGTGTGTATGTGTGTGTTTGTGTGTGTGTGTGTGTATACTTAAGGTGTTGGATGGCAGTGAGAGCCAGTACTCAGGTATGCAGATTGGAACATTACAGGATGAGGAAGATGAGGGAGCAGCACCTTCCTCCCATGAAGAGCAACACCCAGAGCCCTTCTCTCAGTCAGCATTGGGTATGGGCAGTATTTTTTTTCCTGTCATACATTAATGATAACACTAACTTCCCCATCAACGGCCACTGAAAATCAGAATTGGCACACTTTAAGCTAGTGGCTAACAGAATAAATACTTTATCACATTTTTAAAATGTCAAGTTGATGTAGAGGTAATGATGTATAGCAGAATTCCCTGTATTATGATACTAACGTTGTTGTGGCTCCAGTATTGTGATAGTTATTCTATCATATAGTGCGTGGTGATTCTCACCCCTGTCTCTCTTGTGTAAATAAACAGACACACTTGTGTGCAATGAGAGCAATCTATCAGTATTGCATATTGAGTTTTTATTTTTTGTTTGTGTGTTTGGGCATGTGTCTGTGCAGCTCTGAGCAAGCCTCATCTCTTGGAAGGCCGAGGTCACAACAGGCAGGCTTCAGACAGTAGCGTGGACCGCTTCATACCAAAAGACGAACCCATTGAACCTGAACCAGAAATCAAGGTACAAACACACACACACACACACACACACACACACACACACACACACACACACACACACACACACAGAGCCCCAGGCCAGTCTTGAACACTTGAAATTAAAGCTGACAGTATTGTCCTGTCCTACGTCTACTTCTAAATTCTTTCTTATTCCTAGCCGTCGAGGATCAAGGGTCCAATCGGGCACTACACAGACCAGGGGGTGGAGCCTCTGGTGCATTGTGTACGACTTCTTGCTGCCTCCTTCCTTCTGACAGGACAAAAGAATGGTGAGAATATGTAAATTGGTCAAATTATGTATTCATAATAAACAAAGTAATCATAATTTTATCTTAAGAATCATAACATTTCTGGAGCACTTACCAAAACTGTTAAAGTGCTTAACAAATATGTAAAAAAAAAAAAAAAAAACAAAAGAAGAGAAATGTGAACAAACAGAAAAAGAAGGGGGAAAAAAATAGGGGTTGACCCAGGCTGAGTACTGACTGTTGTATTTGGTTTTAAAGAAAGGGGTTTATCAACCCAAACTCAAAATACAAAAGGTTGAGTAACAAAGTAAAGCAAATCAAGGAAAATTATGATCCCATAAAGAAGTCAACAAAACAAAACTTACTTAAAAACAATTGCAAGTGAACAGAGCAAAACCACTGGACTCACTGGTCAATTAGGCCATTACATCAACGGGGGCAGCCCAAGGCTAAATGAAATGGCAAATTAACACAAAACAAAATGATTAAGAGCAAACATTATGTCAGGTAGTAGTTTGGTATTCTATACTTGAATTATAATGATAACTCAAGACAATTAAAAAAAAAAAAAAAAAAAAAAAAAAAACACACTCCCCCATGATACAGCAGCATGTGGTATTGCCCAATTAAGTCTCAAGTATTTGGAGCAGCTGCTCCTGTAGCCTTTTGTTTGCCCTGACCAGACCTGCTGTGGGGATGAAGAAGGTGAGAAGAAGAAGAAGAAGAAGAAGAAGAAGAAGAAGAAGAACAAAAGCTAAACAAAATTGACATACAGAAAGTAACTTGTGAACACAACAAAATATTGAAGTAATTTGGTATCATATGTTTAAGTAAACACCATTAACAGACACCATTTGTGATGTCATTTAACTCTTTATCTATTTGTAGGCGCATTGACTGCAAACATGTAAAAGGCCAAATTAATAAAATCAAAGAAGTAAAAACAATGCATGAAAGTGAGCAATATGTGTTGTGCTACGTAAGATCATGCCTGTGTGGCAGCAGCTACGGCCATTACACTGTTAAATCACTGAAAATTATCTTAGTCTTCCATTTGAGCTTTACATACCTTTGTGTTTGACGTTAATGTCTGTCTCAAATTTTCTCGTTTCTTTTTTGTTTGTGCCCAGGTCTGGTCCCTGACAGGGAGGTGCGAGTGAGTGTGAAGGCCCTGGCTGTCAGCTGTATAGGGACGGCAGCAGCGCTGCATCCTGAAGCCTTTTTTAATTTCCTCTACCTGGAGCCGCTGGACGGCATTCCAGCAGAAGGTATGATCAGACAAACACAAGCACAGAATAGTCACACATCCACATTTGCCCATGAACACACACACACACACACACACACACACGTGTGCATGTTCTTATCGCTTTTTTTTGACCTTGTCTGCCTCCTCTGTCCCCCTGCAGAGCAGCAGTATATCAGTGATGTGCTGGGCTTCATTGACCACGGGGACCCCCAGATCAGAGGGGCCACTGCTATCCTGTGTGGAGCCATCATACAGGCTGCACTCACCAAAACACGCTACAACATACACACCTGGCTGGCCAGTGTGCAGAGTGCAACAGGTAAGGAGTATGTGTGTGTGTATATTAGGGGCAGGGTCAGAGGAATATGGCTGCACATTTAAGTTTCTGTGACTTTGTGCTGCTACTCTCATGGCTTGGATGATGTACTGAATACTTTGTTGGGAATTTGTGTTCAAATTCGTATCAAATACAGCTAAAGCATCACCACAGGTGCTTGTAAAACTCCTTCCTCTCTCCATCCGATTTTCCTACAGGTAATCCTCTGTCCCTAGTGGACTTGGTGCCTTTGCTCGAGAAGACTCTGAAAGATGAATCCTCAGTCACCTGCAAGATGGCTTGCTCTGCAGTCAGGGTAAGACAAATGTGTGTTTGTGGTGTGTGTGCGTGCGCACGCATGCGCACATGTGTGCATGGATCTGACCTGTGTTTGTGTTATTGTATTTTAGCACTGCATCATGACCATGTGCAGCAGCACCCTGAGTGAGCTGGGCCTCCAGCTGGTGATTGACCTGCTGGCCCTGAGGGACAGCTCCTATTGGCTGGTTCGAACTGAGCTCTTGGAGACACTGGCTGAGATGGACTTCAGGTAAAACATAATTACAACCTAGGACAGGGGTGTCAAACTCGTGCCATGGAGGGCCAAGAGGCTGCAGGTTTTCATTCCAACCAACAACTCCACCTGAGGCCTGTACCATAAAGCTGGATTAACATAGTCGGGCTTTCTCTTACTTATCTGGCTTCACTTAACGAGACATCAGCACTCAGGATTTTCGGTACCATAAAGCCGGCTATCAACTCACTAATTCAACCCAGGCTTTCCAATCTAGATCTGTGCGCGCTCACATAAAAAGGGCGGAGTTTGCTGCATGCGACCAATCGCAGACATGGAAAAATCTACCCGAGCTGCACACGTCACAACCGAGGAGTAGACAATAATCATTAATAAATACGAGGAATATAAATCAATAATCCAGGCAAAAAGCAACACAGTTGCAGCTGCCAAAAGCCGCAAGGAATGCTGGCAAAAAATCGCCGTCTGTGTCAATGCGTAAATTAGTGGGATTATAATCTGACTTCCACACCATGACGGCACGAGTAGAACTGACTACAGTAACGTGCGTGTTCAATAAATGAATGTGTCTCCCACTCAGCCATACACTCCCGCAGAGGAACTGGCCCTCTCTAACAGTGAGGGGCGACCCTCGCTGGACCGCTGCCTTCAGTTTGAGTTTCGTCAGAATCGTCACTTTGATTCAACTGGTTTTGATATTTCATTTTATAAAGCATCTAACGCCTCGTGATTATTCTGCTGGTTAAAATATTATTTCACTGTCACTTAAAGACAGTAAAACATTTAGCATCAACTCTCATGTGGACTTCTCAGGGCAGACTCCCTAAATACTAAATATGAGCAAACTAATGGAAACCTAAAGGAGCCCAGAGGCTGGCGTGTATTTTATCAAACTTTTATTTAACCCTCTGAATTAAATTCCCCTAATTTATTTTCATAAACATTAAAAAAAAAAAAAAAAAAAAAAAACATTAGGCTACATCAGTCTACAAGATCAATTTTTGGTTGGACAGTGCAGTCATGAGAAACAAAAAAAACAAACAAACAAACAAACAAAAAAAATACAAGAAGAATTGTAAAATGTATTAATTTTAATTTTATAAAAGAAGAAGAAAGGGAAAATGGGCAGGCCATTTTCCCAGAGAGCTGATTGGTCAGTAGGTGGGGCTTTTCTACCTGCTGAGCTCTTATCCTCAACTTAACCTGCTCCGGAGCAGGTTAGGTGTTCAGCATACGTTACCACGGCAACGCAGCCCGATAAAAAGTAAGCCACCTTTATGGTACAGAAAAGCCAGGGTTAAGCCTGAAGTTAGCTCGCTAAGCTGAAATCCAGCTTTATGGTACAGGCCTCTGGTGATTTCACTGATCACCCTACCTTGAAACAGAGAGGCGGGACTAATCAGTGAAATCACCTGGTGAAGTTGTTGGTTGGAATGAAAACCTGCAGCCTCTTGGGCCTCCATGGCACGAGTTTGACACCCCTGACCTAGGATGATGAAACCTAATGTAATAAGATATCATTTGACCTTGCCTTGTAACAGGTCTGCACAGTTACGGCAGAATGCCTATAATTTTGCTTAATATTGTGATGAGGATTATAAATTATGATTATTTGTCTTAATTTCAGAAGACCAAGTCTCTGTTGTCAGATTTTTTTTCTTCTCAGTGCAGTAATCCTTAAAGTAGCAGCAGCTACAAAGTCTTGTTTTCACTCTTTTTCAGTTTGCTTGTGGCTGTGTAGCTTATCTGTTAAAGTTTTTGTTTTTTTGTTTTTTCTACTGGAGCTGCTACTCCAGCTTAGTCTTTGGATACATGTTGCCACATTTAGCCACATGTTTTGTGAACACTTTACATATGTACAGCACTGGAACATTCAGGAGAATCAGTAATATAACAATATTTCATTACTGTTCTAACTTAATAGGTTAGAACGTTAATTTAGTTTAGTTCATTTGCATAATTGATTGATTGAAAGCTTCTAAAAAGTATATTATTATTTACAGTTTAAAAGGAGTTAAAAGATTTGATTTGATATTATGTTTGATATTTGCACTACAGTTGCTATTGATGCACTAAGTTGACAGTTGAAATTATTCGACCTATTTTCTATTGTATTGAGAGAACAGATGGGAATGCCAAGTGATGTACAGAGAAAAGATAACCTTTTGTATGTTTTGTATGCACCCAATTTTTCTATATAAAGCTCCATTTAAGTTCCATATTCCGTCGTCCTTTCAAGTCACTCTGAGGGTAGTTATTCTACAATTACAGGCAAATTACACCATTATTAATTGGGGAATCATAAAGTAACGATCACAGTACATGAAGGTCTGTTATGCTCAATTCAAGTTCTGTGGTAGTGATATATGGTCGTCTTTGGTTGATTGTGCAGCCTTATCCTGTTCTGAGGTTTATACATGTTTGTTTTTTTTGTTTGTTTGTTTTTTTAGGCTAGTCAATTTCCTGGAGAGGAAAACAAAGACTTTGCACAAAGGAGAACATCACTACACTGGGGTAAATTCTCCATACCATCTTTCTTGTACAGTCTGTTCTTTTTCCTATTCTCTGTTTTGTTTGAATGCATCAGTTATCCTTGTTGAATGTTTTGCACAAATACAACCGCACTAATTGATTCGTGTTGCCTTTTATGCAGCGACTGTGTCTTCAGGATAGAGTCCTGAATGATGTGGTTATTCATCTGCTGGGAGATGAGGACCCCAGAGTACGGCATGTGGCAGCTTCTGCTGTCAGCAGGTACGCCTCACCTTTGCATACACTACATCCTCTCTCTCGTTCATTCGTCTCGACAGACAGATCATTACTCCCTTCCTCTTACTCACCTCTCAGTCGTCTCTGGTGTCTTGTTACCTCTGGTTCACACCAGAAGTGTAACAGATGCATTCTGGGATTTACGCGTGCACATTACAGCAGGTCTGTTGACACCAGCTGACCCATATTTCTGCACACAGCCCAGCAGCCTTCCCTGAGTTAAAAATGCTCTACATTGGAGGTGAAATGCCCATAAAAATAGCTTGTATTTATATTGTGCTCCAACAGCTGAGATACCACCATTCTAAGCCTTATCTTTATTCAATGTATTCTGTGTAGAAGTATGTCATTGCTTTTTTCTACTTTATTGAGGAACTCCCACCTATAGCACTTCATTTTATTCAGACTTCACAACAATTACTGTTTTTTTTCAGGCACTGTTGTGACTTTTGATTGGTTCAGTGTTACCTGTATAGGCCTACACATCTCAGTCTTTCTGTAGCTGTCTGTCTCACTCAAATATTTGCTCATCTGTAATGCGATATTTCCAAAGCAGATGTGTTCATCATCTCACAATGAGAACTCACTTTTGAAATTTTTATCAGTGAAGACTGGACATGTATCAGTTAATAACAGTTGACTTTATTTGGCTGTTCATCAAATTTATATGTTCTTCTGCAGCATTGTGTTTCCACAGTTTATCTCTGCAATATGTGTGTAGAAAATAAATGTGATGCTGAATCTGTCACTCCAGCTCATTAACATGGGCTTGGAAAGGATGCTGGCTCTGCTTTGCGTTTGTTCTGCCAGACCTTAGGTGGTGATGCTGTGTTGCACTCGCCATTTCTACTTTTGAAAATACTTGGGAAGCAAAAATTGAAATTAAAACAATATTTAGAAACAAAGTCCTGGAAGTTTGGCTGGATGTCAATCTAAGTCATACAGACAACAATGTAAAAAAAAAAAAAAAAAAAAAAAATTAATTACGTCTTTGAATTAAGCAAATTAGTTATTTAATAGCTAGAGCAAGGCAACTAAGCAGACCAATGCGTATCTAAAATGGATAAATTTGTTTGTGTTTTCCATTGAGACATACACAATAAACCACTTTGCCAAATGTAATACTTCCTTACTTGTATATCACCTGGAAGAAGCTTCTATGTGGGAAGAACAAAAGAAATTCATAGAGTTGGGGAGCATAATGGCAGATCATTACAATCAAGCAGGACGTGGCAGCCCCTCTTCCCTGAAAGCAGTTACCCCAGAAGTCATACCAAACAACATGTGAGGTGGCAATAGACTGAAACAACTCCTCCAGCGAGAAACATTTTGTATTGTCACATTAAATGCCACTAAGTCTCCTGGACTAAAGAATGAGGTGGATTTTCTGCTGTTTAGTTGCCTTGCTCTAGCTATTAAATAACTAATTTGCTTAATTTGAAGATGGAGTGCCTCAGTGTTTTCCATGGTTGTCTGTGTTACTCAAAGATTGATATCCAGCAAGACTTCCAGGACTTTGTTTCTAAATGGACTTTTACCTGCCCCTCTCAAGAGCACCTGTTATATGAGCTACTAGAGCCCTGCAGTGCTTCCTTCAACTTTTGTAAATAGTTAAAACAACATTTTACACTTGTGTCTCCTACCCTTCCCTTTTCCTCCCCTCTCTTCAGGCTGGTGCCCAGGTTGTTTTATGACTGTGACCAGGGCCAGGTGGACCCAGTGGTGGCCATTGCCAGGGACCAGAGCTCTGTCTACCTGCAGCTGCTGATGCATGAGACCCAACCACCCTCCCAGTTCACAGTCAGCGCCATCACAAGGTGTGTACATGCTTTGCAGGCACACACTCGTGATCTCTCACTCAAACAGAATCTACTTGGAAATCACAGCTGAGAATCACAGGAGCCACAACATCACATGCCTTGATTTTAGCAGCTTTACACTGTACAATTTTACTTCATTATGTTTTTTTTTTTTTTTAACGACATCATAATTTTTTAAAGAATGGTCTTCTAGCGTGCTAAGACAAAAACAAGAGACAAATGGGCATTTGCCATCAGCTTAAGTTGGCTACAGCTGTAAAATGGATTCTTACTGACTGACTTTTATGTAAGTGCCTTTGATTAACTGTATCTGATGTTGCCTTTTATGTTTTGCATTGTATTTGTTGCTTTGCTTTTGTTTTTTCTTCATTTGCTGTCTTTGCTTTTGCAGTTCTTAGATTTTGTTATTCCTTTTATGTATAACCAGACAGCATTTGGGCTTTCAAACCTATCGTAACAGCTGTCAAGATTATTGGTCAGTTATTCCTTTGTTGTGAATGTGTTACACTTTGCAGAAACTCTTTGATCTCCATCTCAGTTTCAGCACCATCCCTCAGTCCCTGTGTCTGTGATCAGGGCTGCCTGGAATGAGATTAAAAATGTTTTGGAAACTTGAAATCCAGCAAGTAGTTCATGGAAATGCAAGGGGATACAGAAGCACATGAAGAAACCACAGTCCATCATCATTAGGGAGCTGAATTTTGGCCCTCGTTCTCTCTTGCAGGACATACCGAGGCTACAACCTGTCCCACACTGTGTCTGATGTCACGCTGGAGAACAACCTGTCCAGAGTTGTCAGCGCCGTATCTCACGCTCTCACCTCCTCTACCTCCAGAGCCCTGACAGTGAGCTTTTATTAACACACCATCACACACTCACTTCCCCTCAATATAATAGCTATTCATAAGTATTAAGTAAGACTGTGCTTTCTTGATGAAGATAAATTTCACAGAATTCATTAATTTAAATTCCATTCCTGTCTGTTACCCTCTCTGCAGTTTGGGTGCTGCGAGGCGCTGTGCCTCCTGACTTCCACTTTCCCAGTATGCAACTGGAGCACAGGCTGGCACTGTGGCTACGTTAGCTCCAGTAGCAGTCATGCTTCCCGCTCCAGCCTCAACCGCAGCAGAGGCAGGACCCTAAGGTAGACACACACACACACACACACACACACACACACACACACACACACACACACACACACACTCTCTACACATATACATCCCCTCTAGGTGCATATTATATATGCAGTCCTGGGTAGACATTCTCTCATACATTGTCAGGCTACACAAGATGTCTCCCTTTGTCTTCATCTCAGTTCCTCTTCATACAGCTTGAAATTTTGTGTGTCTTTGGCTCTGTCCCTGTCCTCCAGTGTATCCCAGGCCACCAGTGCTCCAGCATCCTCCAACACCACCACCTCCTCTGCATCAGAATCTGAGCGGAGGACTCTGACAGTGGGCATGGCCAACATGGTGCTGTCTTTGCTCTCCTCCGCTTGGTTCCCCTTGGATCTTTCATCACACCAGGATGCTCTGTTGCTTGCCAGCAACCTGCTAGCTGGTAGGCAGTGTGTACATACACACAGCATAAATAATACCTCAAGATCTTGATTGACTTGATAAACTTGATTGCTCAGATATCAGTTTAAGAAAATTAATCCTGAAAAAAATGTGAGTAGTATTCATGCAGCTTCAATTTTTTCAAGGCAAAAGTGATAACTCATTATTGTTCACCCATTCCCATAATAATGTCCCCAGCTGTGGCTCCAAAGTGCATGCACAGCCCCTGGGCAGGAGAGGAGGAGAGCAACAGTGGCAATAATAACCCCAGTGGAGCACCCAGTAAGGCGGAGGAGCCCTGGGCAGCCCTGTCAGAGCGCCCCCTGGTGGCCATGGTGGAGCAGCTCTTCTCCCACCTGCTGAAGATCCTCAACATCTGTGCCCATGTGCTGGATGACACACCACCTGGACCAGCAGTTAAGGTAACTCAAAAATTGCATCACAGTGAGATTTCTGTGTCTCTCAGTGGTACTGAGTTGTGATCACTAAAGGATCAGTTATTGCAAGCACTGTCAAGAATCCACTTTGAAACTAAAAACATGAACTTAACAAGAATAATTTTGTTGCGCTGGGTGATATGGACAAAATCAGACACCAAAATATCTCTGACTACCACTACCGCTGATATTGTGATTGTCTTGTTTGATAACTGTTGTTGCTTTCATCAGGTATTTACACAAGAGATTTTTGATAAACAATCATTAACGTGATTATGATGGCAGGGTAGATAGAGTCTAACAATAGCACAGGTAGAACAGTCTAATATATTCAGAAAATAGCACGTTTTAATGTCATGCACCTGGAAAAGATAAAACTTATAATGCCATGTCACAATATTACAGTACATAAAATATCAGATGATATCTGGTGTCATGATGTTGATATCAATATATCGGCCATCACTTAAAAATTGTCACCCTAACAGTTGACAATGCTATTTTTGTGTACATAATCAGTACTGAGTGAAACACTCAAAAAGAAACATAGATTTCAAGTGTTTGTGAATTGTGAATCGGTTTTGTCTTCATTTTCTTCTTGTGGGTTTTCTTAGACCTGCTATGGTTCACCACATGGGAGTAATATTCAGTTTCCACTTGCATTGGGAAACTGGAGGAAAGGTTTGCTGAAATTTAGATGACTTTGTGTAGATCCCATATAATAAGCAGCAAGTCAGAGCGAGTGTGAACACAGACCAAAGAGTGTATATAACTTTTGGTGACCCCTATTGGCATTTACACAGGCATGTTACACTTGGCAGGTATTGATATCAGAGTCTGCTTACATGACAGTTCCAACATGTAGGGCAGGTTGTACACATAAGAGGGCCGGTGCATTGACTGGTGGTTTTGTATGGTCTCCACCTTTTGTAGGCCACCCTGCCATCCCTAGCAAACACCCCGTCCCTCAGCCCAATACGCAGGAAAGGCAAGGAGAAGGAGGCTGTTGAGCCCAGCACCACTGCTATGAGCCCAAAGAAAAGCAATGAAGTCAACACAGGTAAATTCACACCTTACCTTGCATTTACACTGGTTCAAATCTTTGAGTCTGAATGTTAAATGAATGTGAGCATTTGCTCTTTCTGAGCAGGCAGGCCAGCGGACAGCACAGGATCCACTGCAGTCAACAAATCAACCACCTTTGGCAGCTTCTACCACCTGCCACCTTACCTCAAGCTCTATGATGTCCTCAAAGCAACACACGCCAACTACAAGGTCAGTATGCACACACACACATGCTTCTCAAAGACGATGATGTGCAGTAAAATATACTTTATGTGGATTAAGCCACATACTGATCCAAAATATAACTAATTATACATACATTACGAACACACAAATGTTTACAGGGTTGGTGCAAGTAATATTTTTCCAATTGTTTTAAATTTCTGCTTCACAAAATCTTATTGGAAAATTAACTGATTATTTGGTGGAGCCTGAACTGTAAGCCTGCTTTCAGTGAGGCTTTTTGTACATCCTTGATTTTATTGCAGTTTAACTTAGAGAAAAGTGCTTTACCTCATATCACTAGTAGTAGCAGTAATTGTGGTGTGACTTTTTTTTTTTTTTTTTTTTTTAAGATTTTTTTTTTTTTTGGCATTTCTGCTTTATTTGACAGTCACAGTAGAGATAGACAGGAAAGGCAGGGGAGAGAGAGAGGGGATGACGTGCAGCAAAGGACCTGAGGTCGTATTCAAACCCCGGTCGCTGCGATTGGGACTAAGCCCTGGTACATGGTGCGCACGCTTTACCGGTTTTTATACTTGTTGTGTGTCCCCCTAGGTGACTCTGGACCTCCACAGTAGCCAGGAGAAGTTTGGAGGTTTCCTGCGTGCCACTCTAGATGTTCTATCCCAGTTGCTGGAGCTGGCTACGCTTCATGACATCGGCAAGGTAATGGTGTTTTTTATTAGCTGTGTCAGAGAGAAAATGGATGACTACAGCGGATGAACAGCCAAAACAATTTGTAGAAGAAGGGATTGGAGGAGTGTTAGATGAATGGATGGGTGCATAGATGGAAAAAAGTAGTGAACTGAGTTTGTTTCATAAATACAGGTCAGTGAATAAGCTCTCTATTAACCAAATTGACTGGAAGCAGATAAATGACTCCATATTTTCTGTTAGTGTGTGGAGGAAATCTTGGGCTACCTCAAGTCCTGCTTCTCCAGAGAACCAACCATGGCCACTGTCTGTGTACAACAGGTAAGTAATTTGCTTGTTTACATCTTAATGGCTGTGGTCCTTGGTATGTTTGTTTGTGTTTTGTAATGTTTGTAGTGTGTGGCGTTTTTTTCTGTGACTCTGGCACTGAGCAGTGTGCTGCAGCCACCACGATGCCACACAGAGTGAGGCTGGTTCCTGCCGACAGGGCCTGTAAAGATATTGGCTCCCCTGTGCGATGGTTCCATACACACACACACACACACACACACACACAGTCTGATGCATGGTATCAGTCTCGAGTTCCATCTTGCCCACTGCTTTTGAAACATTCAGTTTTTCCTGGCTTGAAAGTGCAAGTTCACTTTATTGGAACCTAGGCCCTATTTACAGATTGTCTCGCATCATCTTCAGGTGTAGAGCAGACTTAGAGTAAGTTCCAAAACAGGAAACTTGTCCTTAAAGAGACATGTAGATCATGTGAGAATGGAACTGAAATTACAAGACAATATGGAATAACCTTATTGAATTCAGATTGCACAGAATGAATCTGTTCCAATGTTACTCTTGTGGATTGCTGAAGGTTTTTTAATTTTCAGAAACTGCAAAGACTTTTTTCTGGCTAGTTTAGATTTCAACACAGAAAATAGACAAAATTGACAAAAAAACACATGGAGGTTTCCTTACTGTAACCGATTTCTTCACAAAATATTGTTGCTTTGTGGTGAGCACAGCCTGTCAGTCCAGATAGAAATGACAGAGGATGCGGTCTTGATCTATTTAATTAAAAAAAAAAAAAAAAAAAAAATTGATACTCCCATGGAAAGAACAAATCCCATAAATTCTTCTGTATAGGAGTAAAATCACTGAATTACTAGGATGGAAATGTATTATCTGACTACGCCTAGTAACACTAATCCTCTTCATATAAGGGAGTAGAGATGGGCTGTCAAAGGCATCTTTTAGGAGCAAACACAAAGCTGTTGTGAATGGGAATTTCCTGTACAAAGAAAAGACATTCTCAGAGCTTCATTACGATTTTATGATTTTATATTTTCATGTGATGCAAGGAAAAGAGATAAAAGGTACCGAGTCTCTAGACATTGATTATTTTTACTCCTTACTTGAGTGTAAAGTGGAGAATCCCACTAGATAGATATTAACTCTAGTCAGCTGTTTTCATTGTTGACAGTATCTCCGAGTGAGAGGCAGCATCAGTCTGTTATTTAGAACAAGCCTGTTCTTTTGTTCTGTGTCCTGTTGTAGTTGTTCAAGACTTTTCTCTTTCTGTAGTTGTTGAAGACCCTGTTTGGGACCAACCTCGCCTCCCAGTATGAAGGGGCCCTGAGTGGACCCAGTCGCACGCAGGGTAAAGCTCTACGTCTGGGCTCATCCAGCCTACGACCTGGCCTCTACCACTACTGCTTCATGGCCCCCTACACACACTTCACTCAGGCCCTGGCTGACGCCAGTCTCCGTAATATGGTGCAGGCCGAGCAGGAGCAGGACACCTCTGGGTGGGTTGTAGGGACATTCTGGACACAAATATGCGCCCAAGCCAATATACATGCTCACAAACACACACAAAACATGATAGAATCTATTTTATCTCTTTACCAGATGGTTTGATGTGATGCAGAAAGTGTCCAGTCAGCTGAGGTCCAGCATCACAAATGTGACACGCCACCGAGGAGACAAGGTAGACTTACAATCCTCATATGCTTTTTTCAATTTCAGGTTTGCCCATGAACAGCTAAATTATACTTCACAATTCTACCTGGTTTACTGTAAAATACAATTTTATTAGGTCTTTGCTCATTTGCTTGAATTTTCTTTTTGTTTTTATTGAGTTTATTTCTCAGGGACAGTACACATTAAGAAACACTTTTGTATACCTGAGCAGGGACTTCAGATGAAAACTAGCCTTCTGGCTAATTGTGGAATATTTACAAAAGACAACCTAAAATCAAGAAACCAGTTTAAAACATGTTAAAGCAATGAATTCACTATGAAAGACGTGAATTACAGTAAAAGCAGAAACACAGACATAGGCAAAAACAGACACAAGCAATAGTAAAAGCAGGGCAATTTTTAGCACAACAAGGCAAAGACAGACATGAGCAACAGTAAGAATGTTGATTACAGTACGGCAAGTAAAGACAAAATGAGCAGCTGGACAACAATAGCCTAATGTAAGCCAAGCAACAGGACAATAAGTTTAGCAGCATGCGATATGCTGACACACAAAATATGTTGACAAACAGAAACTAGGACAATCCCATACTTAACAAGCCAACAGAGCAAGACACCCAAACAAGTGTTGACAGGTTTAGTGATTAATAATCTGATACCATGATATTAACGGTCTACATGACCTGTAGGTGTTGAATTCCCCGATGTGGACTGATGCAGCACTCCATTCATCTGCTGCTTTTACTTAGAAGGCATGACCAAAACCACTTTTAAGTTGATGCAGTTCCCTTATGTGACACTGTCAGGCCGCCTTGTGTTTATTCGTTGGTTAACAAAGCAACTAAGTGGGGAGGAGCCATGCCATGTATAGTTTTATAGTCAAAAAAAAGTTTGCTTATTTGATCAGGATTTCACAGCTTAGGTTATATTTTACCAAAATGTAAGTGGTGGAAACTTAAGTTTTCTTTATAAAGGGTTTTCAGTGTCAGGTTTTATAGATATTCTAGTGGCTTCAAAATTAAACTGTTTGCCTTAGACCAACTTGGTATACAGCAAATTATATGTGGCATAATCATGACATTCCTGTACATTTTAGCAGCATTGATTGACATGCAATTCATTATGGAATCTGAAATTTGCTTGACTGTTATGAACTGTCTTTGCCAGACAGTTTTGACAGAAAACGTTATCACAATTTCAAGATATTTGAATTATTTTACAGCTTTCCTTTTTATACTGCTGTGCACATATCTGTGTCATCAGTGTAAATTTGGCTTTTTATCTTAGGGCAAGTGGTTAGCATATCATTGACATAGGCAAAATAGAAGTGGGCCCAATAACGAGCCTTTAGGGACATCAGTGGTGGATCTGAGTATAGTGGACCGTTACCTACTCTGAAATGTTTTTCTTAGATCTAAAAACACACACACACACACACACACACACACACTTTAAAACACTGTTCTGCAAACTGTGGTTTCATACTTGTTTGTTTTTTACCAGAATGCCATCCACAACCACATTCGTCTCTTTGAACCACTGGTGATCAAAGCTTTGAAGCAGTACACCACCAGCACCTCTGTGGCTCTGCAGCGACAAGTCTTGGACCTGTTGGCCCAGCTTGTGCAGCTCAGAGTAAACTACTGCCTGCTGGATTCAGACCAGGTGAAATAGACACATACATACAGACACACAAACAATTCGATAGACTTTGCTCACTTGCTGAGATTTTTTTTCCTGCGTTTCAGGTGTTCATAGGATTTGTCCTCAAGCAGTTCGAGTACATTGAAGTGGGCCAGTTCAGGCAAGTTTTTTTCTTCTTTTTAATGGAAGGGCAGTGAGTAGTGGCAGACATAGAAAACAATATGTGTCTAAGGGGCTGAAGCTTGCTTCCACTTTCTCATGCGAACTAAGCAATACCCTGTTGTCTTTTTCCTCAGAGATTCAGAGGCCATTGTTCCCAATATCTTCTTCTTCCTGGTGCTGTTGTCTTATGAACGGTACCACTCCAAGCAGATCATCAGCATCCCTAAGATCATCCAGCTCTGTGATGGGATCATGGCTAGTGGCAGGAAGGCTGTCACACATGGTGAGAGGAACGCAAGTAGTGCACATAACATACACACTCATTTCCTATTCTTGTGTTCGTTCCCTGATTCTAACGACTAGGTATGTCTGTCAAAGACCAGTAAAATGTTGTCCCAATTTTCCTGTTTTTTAAATTGATTTTCTTTGAGAAACAAGTACAAGAACTGACACATGAATGGTCAAAATAACTACCATTTCCCTCCCTTTTTGACTCTGTAGCCATTCCAGCCTTGCAGCCAATAGTCCATGACCTGTTTGTGTTAAGAGGTTCCAACAAAGCTGACGCAGGCAAGGAGCTGGACACACAGAAAGAGGTGGTGGTCTCCATGCTGCTAAGACTCATTCAGTACCACCAGGTATGTTCACACGTATACACATAGACATACAGTTTCCATACATTGAGAGTATTTTGGGCAACCTAAACCTTTTCTCTACCTAACATGCACCTTGATGTATGTGTGGTGAAGGTGCTGGAGATGTTCATCCTGGTACTGCAGCAGTGTCATAAAGAGAATGAGGACAAGTGGAAGAGATTGTCCAGACAGATTGCTGATGTCATTCTGCCTATGATTGCCAAGCAGCAGGTGTGTATATAAATGTTTATGACTAATTACATGTTATCTCATAAATTTTAAATCTTGAACAGAAAAAATCTAACATTTCAACACACTGATAAATACCGGCCATGGAAAAGGCATCATTTGAACACTGTAGCGTCATTGTGAAAGTATGCGTTATGTCCCCACAGATGCACCTAGACTCTCCCGAAGCGCTGGGAGTGTTGAACACTCTTTTTGAAACTGTGGCGCCTTCCTCCCTTAGGCCTGTAGACATGCTGCTCAAGAGTATGTTTACTACCCCAGGCACCATGGTGAGACACACATACCATGACATGTTTGTTAGCTCTCTTTATCTCTTACAGGCCAGTATGTCTTACCTGCTTTTTGACCGAGATCCTCTAAAATAATGTCAAATATCACTTGGAGCTAGATGGAAAATGGCAACATTTCTAATGTTTGATGAAAAGTCTGTTGAACTGACATTAAACCTTCCTCCAGACTTCAGTGGCCACAGTCCAACTGTGGGTCTCAGGAATCCTGGCAGTGCTCAGGGTCCTCGTCTCCCAGTCCACTGAGGACATTGTGCTGTCCCGAATCCATGAGCTCTCTCTCTCCCCCCACCTCCTGTCCTGCCACATCATACGCCGACTCCAACAGCAGAGCCCCTCCCCACATGACCCGCCCACCATAAACCTCGGTAACCAAGAACCCAATGGTGAGGCACCAAAAGCCCTGCCTGAGGAGACATTTGCGAGGTTAGTGAGTAGATGAGAGTTGCTTAAGATGTCAAAATGTAAGAATTTTTCTCCAAGGTTTTTTTGTTTTTTTTTTAGTCATTCTCATCAATTTTTATCTTATTCCTATTCATATTTAAACCTACCATTTTTGGTTAGTTTTAACTATCTTCTCTCAACACCTTGTTTAATCCACATCCCTTTTTCTTCCACCCACCCAAAATATCTTTCCTCTCTTTCTCTCTCTCCCCTGGCTTGCTTTTTACATACTCTTTCTCCCTTTCATCCTCCTCTCTCTCTCTCTCTCTTCCACTTCCTCTTGTCCCTCCAGGTTCCTGCTCCAGCTAGTAGGGGTGTTGCTGGATGACATTTCTTCCAGACAAGTGAAAGTGGACATAACAGAACAGCAACATACCTTCTACTGCCAGCAGCTGGGCACATTGCTTATGTGTCTTATACACATCTTCAAAAGTGGTGAGCATATGTGAACGTTATCATGGAGTAGCACAAAAGTTGATATTCACATTATAACAGTTGGAGTTTGAGTGAAACATGCGGAGATAGACAGTGCCATTTCAAGAGTTGAAACATTTCAAGACTTATTTCTTATTTCTATGATTCATTAGAAGTAGGCAGACACAAGACAGCGTTAGACGTGCTTTACACCTGATTGAGCGTATGAACAAGGATAAATGCAAAGTCTGTTGTTGTTGTTAGCCTGAATGCCGTAAAGGTTTTTGACTCTATAAGATGGGAATATCTGTATTTGGTGCTGCAACATTTTGGATTAAAGTACAATGATGTATGGCGATCTTGCCAGATCAGTCCCGTTTGAGAGGGGATATTGCCAAGGGAGGCCCTTAAGCGCTGCCCTCTTTGTATTGAGCCACTTGCCCAAGCAATCAGAGTAGATAGAAAAATAACAGGGATTCTAGTTTGACAAATGGAATACATGATTTGTTTGCACGTGTCGTGGATGATGTCTTGGTGACCCTCACCAATCCAGATTTGAGTCTGCCCAAATGAAAGCCTTCTGAAATAGTTTGGTTATTGCTCAGGGTATAAATTAAATGTACACAAAACACAACCTACACATTACATCTGCAGGAGCTTTAATGGCATCCCATTCTAAATCTATAGGCATTCATATGGAGTTGGACCCCCTTTGTAGCTATAACAGCTTCTCCTCTTCTGGGATGGCTTTCTATAAGATTTTGGAGTGTCTGTGTGAATTTTTGCCCGTTCATCCAGAAGAGCATTTATGAGGTCAGACACTGATGTTGGACTAGAGGGCCTGGCTCAAAGTCTCCATTCTAGTTCATCCCAAAGTTGTTGGATGGGATTGAGGTCAGGGCTCTGTGAGGGCCAGTCAAGTTCTTCCACACCAAACTCAGCCAACAAGACCTTGACTGTGCCCTTGCACTGGGGCACAGTCAGTTATTGAGTCAGCAGAGCGTTGGCCACTTTTACACACTATGCGCCTCAGCACTCGATGACCCTGCTTGTTAACTTTACATGGTCTGCCACTTGGTGGCTGAGTTTTCAATAATACGACTTACAGTTGATTATGGAATATCTAGGAGGTAAGAAATTTCACAAATTGAATTGTTGCAATGGTGGCATCCTATTACAGTACCATTACAGTACCATGCTCGAATTCATTGAGTTCTTTAGAACGATCCATTCTTTCTCAAATGTTTGTAAAGCAGACTGCATGGCTAGGTGCTTGATTTTATACACCTGTGGCAATGGGACTGAATGAGGCACCTGAATTCAATGATTAAGAGGTGTGTCCCAATACTTTTGTCCTTATAGTGTACCTGTTGCTACGTCACTGTTTGTGTGTTACCTGGAAGTTTCAACCCCTAGGGGGCAGTGCAGTGGAAGTTTCCTATTTAATGTGTTTTTAATGTTGAGTTTCTGTTTAAATTATATAATGAAACATTTCAAATGCATCCTGTTGCATTATGATCTTTGAGCAGTCCACTGAGGGTTCAAGTTGTTTTTCCCTAGGTAACATGACAGCCACCCAAAACCACCCCCACTCCCCTCTTTCTTCCCCTCAGGAATGTTCCGCAGGATCACAGCTGCAGCCAGCCGCCTACTGAAGGGCGAGGGTGCCAGTGGACAGGACAGCCCTGAGACTGGCTCCTTCTATCCTCTGGAGGGCCTGAACAGCATGGTGCAGTGTCTGATCACCACCCACCCACCCTTAGTGCTGCTGTGGTGCCAGGTCCTTCTCATTATTAATTACACCAACTACTCTTGGTGGGCTGAGGTGCATCAGACGCCCAGGTGAGGACAGAGATTGTGGAAAGAACATAAATGTACAGGCATGTTCTCTCACTCACAAAGTAGTCTCTCCTTTTCACTTCCCTCTGTCCAAAACATCTTCTTCTCTTGTTACTTCTTACTCTTGTATTGATACAGCAGTATAGCACAGTTGGTAGAACGTGGAACTAACCCTGCCAGAGTTAAGGATTCAGCTCCACCAGGGACCACCCATGCTAATACTAATCACTTTTACTGATACTGCGAGGCACTTAGGATACAGCCACCCACATAATTGAATGTCTTTCTCACCAAATGGCTTATGTTACCCATCCTTTTTTCATCTGTTGTCCTCCATCTCCCTTTCCCCCTATCAGAAGACACAGCCTCTCATGTACCAAGCTGCTGAGCCCCCACTCCTCAGGGGAAGGTGAGGAGGAAAAGCCTGAGTCCCGGTTAGCCATGGTCAATAGAGAGATTGTACGCAGGGGGGCCCTCATCCTCTTCTGTGACTATGTGGTGAGACTCATTAAGAATGTATTTTAATGTATGAGATAACTTTCAGCTGTACTGTTGGAATGAATCATAAGTACACCATGATAGATTATTCCAGGGGACCTTTTGGCAGTTTTTTGATCAAACCACTTGTCCCTGAGTTTTTTCAAGATTGGGGAAGAATAGTAGCACCACCGTTGTGAGTTGCCTTTTAACTGGGAGGACTGTGCTTAAACCCCTGTGACAGAAGACGCCCTCCTTACAGTAGTGTCCTTGAGGAAAAACATTGAATCCTTCCAGGGGCTTTGTTCTCTAGCTGACTTTATATTCTGACTCCTATGTGGAGGTGGTGTGAGCAAGTGAAAAGAGAATTTTCCCTTGGTAATGAGTAAAATATCACAAAATACAAATAAATACTTGTCTCTGAGATAGGCGTTCGTTCATTCTCCCTTTCATTTCACTTACACAAGCATTCTCATACTCATCATATTGATACACTAACATGGTGTACAGTTAAAATGACCCTAATTTTTTTTTTTTTTTTTTTTTTGTCCTTAGTGCCAGAACCTCCATGACTCGGAGCATCTAACCTGGCTCATTGTCAACCATGTGCGGGATCTTATCAGCCTTTCCCATGAGCCTCCAGTCCAGGATTTCATCAGTGCTGTGCACCGCAACTCAGCTGCCAGCGGCCTTTTCATCCAGGCCATCCAATCCCGCTGTGATAACCTTACTACTGTGAGAATATACTCTTTTATCTGTCTTTCTGCCATCCCTATTCAAATGAATACTTCATTCTCTTAATCTACCACCTTTCATGAGTTAAACTTAATCAGTATATGCTTCTTTATTTCAGATTGTCCATTCCTCCTCCCCACTCTGAGAATATCATAAGAATAACTATTAACAAGGGACCCCAGCATACACATCTTCACTAGTTTACCTCCAACCAAATTAGCCACCCTGCTGATGAAGATTGGTTAGGGCTGCTGCAGTAATTGAAGATACAGTGATTGTGATTATAGCCAAATGCATATATTTTGTTTTATTTCCATACAATATACACTCAGTGGCCAGTTTATTATGTACACCTGCACAATCTAATGCAGTTCAGTGTAACAGCTCTGCCATAAATTCTACCTTTTTAAGAAAGTTTATAATGTTTAGTAATTATGTTTATTATTGAGGTTGTAGTTTGCAGAGGTCTTGTAGTGATTACATTATATTGAGAGGTGTGTCTACTTTTTTGTCCTCCCCATTTATATACATGAGGGAGGCAGAATATTAGAAACACCTCAATAAAATGTCCAGTACAACAGCACCACTAACTCTGAGCTCAATGCCAAACATAATAACTGAATTGACACCTCTACTACTGTGCCAAAAAGAAAACCTGAGGATTACAGGCACATAAAAGGAAACTTTATGGTGGAACAGTTGTATTGAATTGTGTTAGATGGGCAGGTGTACATAATAAAGTGGCTGCTGAGTGTATGTATAAACATGGATATTGATAGCCACTGGTCAAACATTTTATAGTGCCTCTCCTCCTCTCTTGTAGCCCACCATGTTGAAGAAAACTCTGCAGTGCTTGGAGGGAATCCACTTGAGCCAGTCTGGCTCCCTGTTGATGCTGTATGTTGACAAACTGCTCAGTACGCCTTTCAGGGTCCTGGCTCGCATGGTGGACACACTGGCCTGCCGCAGGGTGGAGATGTTGCTGGCTGAGACACTGCAGGTGTGTATATGTGTGCACTTGTGTGAGGGCAGTTCATCTCCATCGTTGCATCTTTCCCCAGGCTTTACAGATAAAAGTGCAGATTGATGTTCTTCTTTCACTTTTATGTAGCCTTTCTTTTCAGTTTCCTCTGCTTCATGGTGAATTAGATGTTGATCTCTTCTTCCCCCCTGTAGAATAGTATAGCCCAGCTACCTGTGGAGGAACTGGACAGGATCCAGGAATACCTCCAGACCAGTGGCCTGGCTCAGAGGTAACACTCATCCATAGCACTTACCTTAAGTCTCAAAATATAGCTTTAAATGCTTTGGGTTCACAGGAAGGTTTAGCCCAAATTTTAAAACAAATGATCATACTGTTTGGTTTAAGGGAATGATAAGGTAGTTTGATTTATAACTGTTTCGGTATGCAACTATGAACTGTACTTTTTTTCAGATATAGCTTTGTTTTTAGTGTAGTTACACATTTCAGTTTTTTTCCCACTGCCAGCTCTTTTCAGACAGCTCTCCATAGGACTCCATGGTGCTAATCATTTAGGTGCTAGATGTCTGATGCAGCTTCTTAGTCTCTACCAATGTACTAGACCACCTGTTATCAAGCAAATGGTGATATCATTTCCTTTGTTTTCCCCTTCTGTTCCAGGCATCAGAGGTTTTACTCCCTGCTGGACAGGTTCCGAGCCACTGTTGCAGAGACCAGTAGCCCTGCCCCTCCGGTGACATCACACCCCCTGGATGGGGACCCACCCCCTGCCCCAGAATTAGTCGTTGCCAATAAGGTGAGAGAAGAAAGCAGAAGGTGTGAATCTTGACCTTGAAAAGCACAAGAGCTGAACACAGATATTTGAGAACAATTTTTGCTGGTGCTCACAAATGGTGGAAAAAAAACTGTAGGGCCTAAGGGCCAGGGTCAAAATATTGTTGTGGAAATGCATAATGTCTTAATGAGTTTCTTGGGTTGATTGTTTTAGGAGTGGTATGTGGCTTTGGTGAAGTCTCAGTGCTGTCTTCATGGTGATAGTTCGCTCTTAGAGACAACAGAACTCCTTACCAAACTACCTCCCTCTGATCTCTCCTGCATCATGAGCTGCAAGGTGATACACACACACACACACACACACACACACACCTGCAACTACACACACAAACTGTGGATTAAGATGGACACAAATCTTCGAAATTATTGACTTTCCTACACAATAGATTACATCACTTTCTCTCGCTCTGTATTCACACAATCAAGTTTAATTTTTTTTTTTCTCAATATCCCTCTTTGATTGTTATTTTTCCCCCCAGGAGTTCAACCTTAACCTGTTGTGTCCCTGCCTAAGTATGGGAATGCAGCGGTTAGCACGGGGGCAGGGGTCGCTGTTACTGGAGACAGCCTTGCAGGTGACTCTGGAGCAACTGGCCGGGGTCACACGGTTGCTTCCTGTCCCACACCAGTCCTTCCTGCCACCCTCCCAGCCCCAGCCTCACTGGGAGCAGCTGGGTGACATCTATGGTGAGATAGGCAGGGAGGGGCAATGGGTGAATGAGAGAAAGATTGATTACAATGTAGTAGAAGTCAGAAAAACTAAAAAAAAAAAAAAAAAAAAAAAGTCAGAACTGAGTATGGCATTCAGTGCGACTTGCACAGTGACTGTAGTAATAGAGTAGTGGTCTTCTGTCTCCATGTAACTGTAGTCAAGGTCATCTTTGTGAAAGCATTGACAGCCTATGTCTGTGTTTCAGGCGAGCCAGGTTTCTATACCAGGGTTTTGTCGCTGTGCAGAGCTCTGTCTCAGTACCTGCTGAGTACAGGCCAGTTGCCCTCAACACTGCAGATTCCTTCTGACAAGGAACACCTCATCACCACTTTCACCTGCACTGCCATTGAGGTAAATCACCCAACTACCAAACATATCTAATTAATTAATTTGCCTGTAGAGTGCTCTGAAACTGAGTCTTACTGTAGCTAAGGTATATTGACGCTGTCCTTAATGAGTCTAGCTGCTCTGGAAAAAATATCTAAAAATGAATAATAAATAAGTGGGGAGGATTCAATTTATCTATGAAAGTAGCTTAATTCTCTTTCTACCATCATTATAGTGAAGATACATTTTTAAAGGATTTGTTTGTAAAAACACAACTTTTTCATCGTCTTGAATCGCAAAGTGGAGTGATAAAGTGTACTCATTCATTAAACAGTTTCTTTGCAAGTGCTTTCTTTTCCCTGTTTACTCCCTTGTGTGTCTTCATCTCTGTCCAGGTGATAGTGTGGCGTCTGCTGCAGGATTCGTTGCCCCTGAGTGTGGACTTGCAGTGGGCTCTGTCCTGCCTCTGTCTGGCCCTGCAGCAGCCCGGCATCTGGAACAAACTTGCCATGCCTGAGTACACCACACACACCTGCTCCCTCATCCACTGTCTGCGCCTCATCATTGTTGCAGGTATTAAGGTGTTTGTACATTCCTTGTGATTTAGTACTGATCTGTTACTGATGCACTGGAATTTCAGCATTTCATTTGAGTCATGATCAAAGTATAAATTTGTGTGTTTGGTGTCCCTAGTGGCTGTACATCCTGGCAGTCAGCTGATGCATCCAGAGAGGAAGAGGACAGAGGCAGAGAGAGACTCTGAATGCAATGAAGTAGACTCAGCACACACTGACAGTGAGTATTCACTTGCTTTTTTGGTGTTCATGAGCAGGGCTGGTGATATATTAATATTATATCAAATTGTGGTATGAGATTAGATAACATCTGTGATATTGTAATATTGCGCTATGATGCAAGTGTTGTCTTCTGGTTTTAAAGGCTGCATTATAGTAATGAGATGCAATTTTTTTTTTAATGTAATAAACTTTTCTAGCTGCTCTATTGTCTGTAATTTGCCTCTTCCTGCTTGGTCTTCATATTTGCATTACTAGTCTTTCTAAAAAAGTCATGTTTAAATACCTAATACGAGGGCGAAGCCTACAGTTTTGTCACAATATTGATATTGGGACATTTGTCCTTATTGCCGAACCCTATTCCCTGAGCACATTTGACATGTAATCCCTGCTGTGTGAGAAGACATGACAGGAAATACACTGGCAAGTCCTTTTTTGTGTGTGTGTTGCAGAAACATATGAGCGGCGCGCGTGTGAGATCATGGCGGAGTTGGTGGAAGGTCTGCAGAGTGTCCTGGCACTGGGTCACCATAGAAACAGGGACATTCCTGCCTTTCTCACACCAACCCTACGCAACATTGTAATCAGCCTGTCCCGACTGCCTCTGGTCAACAGCTACACACGAGTACCTCCCCTGGTCAGTTTTTGTGTGTGAAATCTGCTGTGCTCACAATGTGCTGGGTGTATAATATGTATGTCTGCATGGCCCTTTGTATGTACCCACATAATCTATTGATACAAACAGGCTTTTATATACACTCATGTCAAAGTGTGTGTGTTAGGTTTGGAAACTGGGCTGGTCCCCTCTACCAGGAGGAGAGTTCGGCACAACACTGCCCGAGATTCCTGTGGACTTCCTTCAGGAAAAGGATGTTTTCAGAGAGTTCCTCTACCGCATCAACACTTTGGGTACAGCCACAAACACACAGACAGGCTTTTCCTTCATGACTTGATACATGCCTAAATGATTGTTGTCGATGTGTATAATCAATTGCACAACTACATATCTGGAATGAGTCCTTCAAAGAGTGAAGTCTTCATTATATGAAGACATAATTTTGATATGTCTGATTTTGTTCATAAAGCATTTTGTTGTGTTTTGTCTGAATGTGTCTATCTGTGTTTTAAGGCTGGAGCAGCAGGACTCAGTTTGAGGAGACCTGGGCCACTCTGCTCGGGGTGCTGGTCACCCAACCCATCACGATGGACCAGGAGGAGGAGACACAGCAGGAGGTACACACAGATATACACACACACACACACCATAAAACACATGCTGCTGGTTAAGGAGGTCTGCGGAATACAATGAGTAGAAACGCAACAAACCGCTTCTAGCTGCCTACATAGAAAATGACATGCCCACACTCACAGCTGCTCACTGAGATCAGAACACACACACACACACACAAGTGTGCATACACACATGCAGCAGGAACACATGCATAAAAAGCTTTCTGTATGTCATGATCCCTGACACTCAACTTTACAGTAAGTATTGGATTCTATTACCTCATTAAACCTCTGCTCCCTCTCCCTTCCCTCCTACATCTCTACCCTCCTGTCTCTGATAATATCTTCTTGTTTGTACCCAGGAGGATCTGGAGCGTACTCAGTTGAATGTGTTGGCGGTGCAGGCCATCACCAGCCTGGTGCTGAGTGCCATGACCCTGCCCACTGCGGGCAATCCTGCAGTCAGCTGTCTGGAGCAGCAACCTCGCAACAAGAGCCTCAAGGCCCTGGATACTCGGTAGGAACACAACTATTCTGTATATGGACAGTAGCAGCCCCTTAAACAAGCATGTGATAATACTAAAGCTTTATTGTTTTACATGTGTCCAGGTTTGGCAGGAAGTTGGCTGTGATCAGGGGTGAGATGGAGAGAGAGATTCAGGCACTGGTGTCCAAGAGAGACAATGTCCACACACACCACCCCTACCATGCATGGGACCCTGTGCCCTCACTGTCAGCAGCCTCTGCTGGTAAAACACATTCACACACCGTCTGCACCCCCCAACGTTTTTTTTGTTGACACCTACTGCCGTAATTTGTTTCATTTTTATCATAGCTTACTGTGTTTGTGTTTCAGCAGGCACTCTGATTAGCCATGAGAAGCTTTTGCTTCAGATCAACACAGAGAGGGAGATGGGTAACATGGACTACAAGTTGGGACAGGTAAGAGAGAGATGATGGATGAAATGAAACTGGAGGAACAAAGTGTCACTATGTTCTCTGGTAATGGCAGTACAACTTGAGTAGCATATGGCTAAATGTATATTTTACTTTTCATCTCTCTCCCTCTGAAGGTATCCATCCACTCAGTGTGGCTAGGTAACAACATCACTCCTTTGAGGGAGGAAGAGTGGGGTGAGGATGAGGAAGATGAGACAGACACTCCAGCCCCCACCTCCCCACCACTCTCTCCTATCAACTCTAGGTCAGACACAGAAACAGACATTCTTCTGTGCACTCACTACACACATTTCTCCAGTCTCAACACATACACACTGAAACTCATGCTCACACCTTGAGTTGACTGTATGTGTGTGTGTGTGTGTGTGTGTGTGTGTGTGTGTTTGTGTGATTGTTTGTGTTTGTCCTTTCAGGAAGCATCGCGCAGGTGTGGACATTCACTCATGTTCTCAGTTCCTTTTGGAGCTCTACAGCCAGTGGCTGATCCCTGGCTCCCCAAGTAACAGGAGGACCCCTGTGGTGCTCATCAGTGAGGTGGTCCGATCGGTGAGCAAAGACGCACATCTCCTCAGTCACTTGCTTATTGATGTGAATTTACATGCTTAAAGAGGCCATTTTCTCCCCAATGAATATTTTTTTAACAAGCTAAGGTTTTGGAAAGTAATGTTTGTTTGTTTTTTTGAGCCCAGTTTGTCTCACTCTGGGACCCAGAGACTAATGAAACAAGTGCTCGGTTGTCCTGGTGGCTCAGTCATTGTCACTATACATAAATGATGGGCAGTCAGTGCCAGTGTAGAGGTTTTCTACAGTTTTTTTTTTTAAAGTAATGTGTAGCTTTTGCAATGTAGCTCTTAGCCAAAACAACAAAATTATTCAATAAGAGGGTTTAAAAACAACCATTAGCTGAATCAGCAGAGAAAAGCCTTTGTCCTCATTGTTGACCTCTTTAAGTGAGTAAAAAGTATTAAGGGTAGTTTAGCCTGTTTTTTTTTGTTGTTGTTTGTTTGTTTTGTTTTTTTTAGCACAAATGTTTAACTTAAAATAATGCTTTACTCAAAATGTGAAGCAAATGGAGCTGCTCCACAGACTGCCTCGCCCTATGCTTGATTATTGGCCACTGGAGATGTTTGTTTGGGCAATATGACAGTGTGGAGATGTTGAACATTGAACAGCTGTACATACAACTGCCTTTGTGTTGTTATTTCCCCAGCTAAAAAACGTTCCATACTTTGACACTTGAGAACAATGCATTGTCATATGGATCTTATATTTTCCTGTGAGTGTTGAATCGGCTCTCTCCTCACCTTCCATCCTCTTCTCGCTCTTGTTTTGTGGTTTAGCTGCTGGCAGTGTCGGACCTGTTCACTGAGAGGAACCAGTTTGACATGATGTTCTCCACGCTCATAGAGCTGCAGAAGCTCCACCCCCCAGAGGATGAGATCCTCAATCAGTACCTGGTGCCTGCTATCTGCAAGGCTGCTGCCGTACTGGGCATGGTGAGCAGGGCTTTGTGAGGGAGGGGGATGGTTGGGTAGCGGTAGCTTTGTGTTTTTGTCATATTTACACACATATATGATCTGTAACTGATGGGGAATTTATATTGTTTTAGATGTTATTGTTTGGTTGGGTGTAAAAGTGTATCTTGCCTCTAAGGTGATAGTTGACATCATATTTGGCCTCTGAATGTACTGAGTATTTGTATATCTCCAGGACAAAGCAATAGCAGAGCCTGTGTGTCGCCTGTTGGAGACCACCCTGCGCAGCACTCATCTGCCCAGCCGAATGGGGGCTCTGCATGGTGTTCTGTACGTCTTGGAGTGTGACCTGCTGGATGACACAGCCAAACAGCTCATCCCCACTGTCTCTGAGTACCTGCTGTCCAACCTCAGGGCTATCGCTCAGTGAGCTCTCTCTCTCTCTCCCTCTAACACAAACACACTCAGACACCCATTTCATCATCTAATGAGCTGAACTAATGATGAAAGCTTCAGAGAGCAACTTTGTTTAATGTCAGTGTTTGACCTCCTCTCCCTGCTCTGCAGGTGCATCTTTAAATCAGTTAATTTCACTCTCCTTAATTAGGTGACAGTAACAGTGCAGTGCAACTCTTTACCAATAGGTGCTACCCGTCACTATTCTCACACTGAATATCTAGCCTCTACACTTAATCTACTGCGTGTGTGTATCTCCTCTCTCTGTGTCTTTTAGCTGCGTGAACCTGCATAACCAGCAGCATGTGCTGGTGATGTGTGCAGTTGCCTTCTACATGATGGAAAACTATCCTCTGGATGTAGGAGCAGAGTTCACAGCTGGAGTTATACAGGTAAACAATGTGTCTGTAAGATGAATTTAATTGTTACCTGATGGGGAAGATGGGTAATTGCAATATTAAAGAATAGGATATAGACAGTACTCGAGTTGAGGGGGGATGAGGGTGGATGGCATCCCCCCTGAACTAAAAACGGTCAAAATCATCCCTCCTGTAAAACTGCCATCCTTACTTTTCATCAAGTGAAAAAAATTTACCATCCCCCCTGATTTTTTTTTTTTTATAACTCGACTACTGGATATAGATACAGCTTAGTCTTCATCATACTAATTCAGATTTCCTATATGCTGACTTTTGACACTTTTCTTCATGCTGTGTAAATTTGCACTTCATGCAGGGTTTACATTTATTTTTGGGAAGTGTACATCATTTTAGAAAGTTTTACTCTCTTCCATCTTCCATGCCCATTCTCTTCACTCCCTCCTTCCTCCCTTCCAGATGTGCGGTGTCATGGTGTCAGCCAGCGAGGACTCCACTCCCTCTGTCATCTACCACTGTGTGCTACGTGGTCTGGAGCGCCTCCTGCTTTCAGAGCAGTTGTCACGCTTGGATGGAGAGGCACTGGTAAAACTCAGCGTGGACCGAGTCAACATGCCCTCGCCACACAGAGCCATGGCTGCCCTGGGACTCATGCTAACCTGCATGTACACTGGTAAGACTGGTGCTAAAATTACTGCTGCTGTGTCTAAAGTCCTCTGCTAAAACACTGTAGCATCCTGCGTGCTTGCTAACTCACCTGATGTGAACACTGTAGAGTATTGGATGGTTTAATAATCACTGCTACTCACTTAAGCTGATGCTATGCTGATAATAATAAGATCACTCACCTGCATGTGCCACAATTAGACTGCCATTAATTGGGAGAGAAAATGTTTACAAAATGAAATACTGGCTGTATATGCATGCCACTACTACATGCAACTACCAGTAATACATTTGAAAGTGTACTTTAAATTAACTCACTAGCATGTGCATGTTAAGTGTCATTGTCATCACGTGTTCTAACTTAATGATTTTCTACAACAAACTACATCACTCATGTTAACCTGTGCTGGTGTATAAATAGAAAAGTTGGGTTAGATTACTTGTCACTTCTTAAGCAGGTTTTACATACTAGTCTTGCAAATGAGGCATTACAACAAACAATTATCTTTTTTTATGAATAAATGGGATCTAAAACCAAATCTGTTACTTGTAATCAAAATAAATCCTGCCTCTTTTCCACTGGCTTACCAAATAAATCACATGGCTCCATGGTGAACATATTTAAGGTTACAGCTCAAAAAAAAAAAAAAGAGCTCATTGCTAATATTATTGAAGCGTTGAACGTTTTCATTGTACTCATTGCTATGATTTCATTTTCTTGCACAGTTATTGACACACAGTTATACACTGTTGTCCCACCACTGTAGAATAATACCTGCATGTACTCAATGTGAACCATGGCATCACTAATACTGGTGATTTACTTTCATTACATCTGTGTTTACACAAGACTCTATCAAGGCTTGTGTAACAGATGTCTCCAAAGCTCCCATCACCCCTTTACTCATTGCCTATTGCCCCTTTTCCACCAGAAAAAACCTGGTGCTAGTTCGGAGCTGGTGCTAGAGCCGGTGCTTAACTAGTGCCAACGAAGAACCGGTTTGCTTTTCCACCAGCCAAGAGCAAAGTGGAGCCAATTCAGAGCCAACGTGATGAGAACGTGATGACGTGGGTGCGCGAGACGCTCGCTCAGAATCACAATAACCATCATGAATGAATGATACTTTATTAATCCTTTGCAGGAAATTACATTGTCACGGCAGCTTCATCACTTCAACACACATAAAACTGCACACTCATACAATACAGCGGCTGCAGCGTCTCTGTCTCTGTCCGCCCGTCCTGTCCCGAAGCCGGTGAAACTGATCAGTGAGTCGGGGATGATGTTCGTGAGCCGCGTCTCAGTCAAGCATATAATGCTGCTTTCCCGATACAGTTTCTGGCCCCGGGTGGAGCAGGATCTGGATTTATTAGCGATGCAAATATTGCTTGTGTCTTTACAAGCCTACATTTCAATACAGAGGCGAAAAACACAATTATTGCCGGCTACCTGTCGGATTCGTGATCGGAACGAATGACAGCTATGTTTAGTTATAAAATGGGTGCTTCTCATCCTTAAATGTAATTTGCTGAGCCGCGTTCCATGCCGTTGTAAAATCAGTATAACCCACGGCTTCTCGGGGATTATTGTTTATGTTTATAGCGTTCGCAGTTCCTGTTTTGTTTTGTAACCCCGCCCACCAATGACGCGGAGGGCTGCGTCATCGGTTCGTTCTCTGGCTCCTGTTTAGCCCCTGCTCGGAGTCGGTGCTTGCCTAGCACCAGTTTGGAACCAGTTTGGCACCAGTTTGGCCCCTGCTTGGGCGGTGGAAAACCAAAAAACTGGTGCTAAGTCAGGCACCGGCTCCGAACCAGCCCTGGTGGAAAAGGGGTATATGAGAACATTTCCCAGTAATACCAGCTTGCTTCATCCCGCACGTATTACATGTATGAACCGTGTACCTCTGATATATCCTACCTCTAACCCTGTCGGCCCCTGCTAACCGTAGCAACTATTAGCATGTTTTGTCCTTCTGCTTACATGCTAAAAAAAGCACTTCTCCATCAACAAGAGCTGGATCGGCACACCCTCTGGAGAAAACAGCAAAACAAAATGGTTCCTTGCAAATGCAAACCCACTTCTAACCTTTCTTCATGCCTGTCGGTTCTTTACAGCAAGTCAAGCTGAGGTGCATTAGCTGCCTGTCCACTGTCGTGCCAGACGCGGGCGAACTAGTGCTTCCCAAGGCCGTTTGCGCTTCCATTGTTACTTCCGGTCTTTGTTCCCGCCAAGGTGGGGCTATGCCAGGGCCAGTTTCTAGGTGCGACTGGCCCACCAAATACCCATGGGCCAGATAGGGGCTAACCCAGGTCTGAGGGGGAGTTAAGGGTTATAAGTGGGGAGATGGCACAGCTGATAAGCACAGATGTCACCACAGCAGCTCGCTTTTGTAGCAGAAAAATGACAGAGAAAAGAAAAATGGAAAACAAGTGGCACTAATGGTCAAATGAAAACATTAGGGCATCTGAGGATGTTTTGTAACACAAAGTGGTGTCTAAAGGAAAAAAAGTCCCATGGTACGTGGTTCTGTAGTAGGGTTTCCACTGATCTGATCGGCTATATCGGATTGGCCAATATTTTGCATTTTATGCAATTTGTGTGATCGGCTGTAATGTCTTAATTCGTCGATCCGATCAATGACGTCATTGTCGTGTTGAAACTTTTTGCAGATTCTCCCGTTGCATTGTTTTATCTGTCTCATCTACTCCGAAGAAGTTCCACACCACCGCCATGTTAGTTTTGAGCCCTGTCACTATGTGACAGACAATAAAGTTTTTTTTTTAATCTTGAATCATTCGCTGTTGGATTCAGACAAACATGTCGGTGGTGTGGGACTTCTTCAAAGTGTCTGAGACAGATAAAACTCAAGCTATTTGCAATCTGTGCAACACTACAGTACCTCTGTCAGTTTGGGTCATGGTAAAAATTATTAAACATTGGCAAAAATGCTTGAGAATTCTTTTGTTGATACTCAGTAAACGGTCCATAAGTATATGGAGTATAAAGTATATGCTCCCTCATGTGATTGGATCAGTGATCAGTTTATTTAAACTCACTGATCGGTGATTGGCCCCAAAAATCCTGATCATGTAAAGCCTATTCTGCAGTAGGTAGTTGGTGCCAGGTGTGAAAAACTTACACCACTCATTTCCTACTTCCCAGTTGCATGCATGGATGGAACGAGGCTGCGGGGCTAGCGGCCGACAGTGGAAACACAAATGGCTTTTGCTCTCATGGCTGGAGGCCACAGGCCATTAACACAACCTGGCTTGAAGATAGCCCCAGCTTGCAGTGGCATGACAGTGGAAAGACGGCTATTCAATTCTCAGAAGAGGCTGCTCTCCCATATACCCAGGACACACACCACTTGAAATTCTCTCAAATACTTTATGTGTTTTAGTCCCTCTGTACTGGCAGACATAATTTGCACCAGTCATTCACATAAAGTATTTAAGGATTTCAGATACTAATTTGACAGTGGTCTCCTCCCAGAAATTTGCCAATAAATCTTTTGAGATCAACGAAATTCTCAGACAATAAATGACATCTTGTGACATCAGGTTCCCTGCTCCATTCTAACCTCTCCCCCATTGGTTTAACCGGTTCCATCCCCCCTCTCGTCCTCTCAGCGGTGGTTGCATCTGGTTCAGAGGTGACAGGGGTTAGAGGTCAGGTTGGCTCTGGCTCTGCTGTAGCGGAGGCGGTGGGCGTCACAGCAGGTCCTGTTGGTTTCTCCTCAGGCAAGGAGAAAGCCAGCCCTGCCAGTCGCCCCACCAACTCTGACCCTCAGGCCCCAGACAGTGAGTCGGTCATTGTCGCCATGGAGAGGGTCTCTGTGCTTTTCGACAGGTATGCGCACACACATACATACTCCCATGATACATACTGTAGTTTGTATGCATCTTTTGTGAGAGGGAAAAAAATACCACACACACATGCACCCATCTGCACAATTTCCACTTACATTGTTGTTTTGCAGCTCTCTACAGTTTTAACCCTTTTATCTCCATGGACTTTGTAGTAAATCCAGGACTAGGAGAATTTGGGCAATGGCTACACTTTTTGACAAACCCTCATTTCACCATTTCCTATTTCCTCTCAGGATCCGGAAGGGTTTGCCCAGCGAGGCACGGGTGGTGTCAAGGATTCTGCCCCAGTTCTTGGATGACTTTTTCCCACCGCAGGATGTCATGAACAAGGTCATCGGAGAGTTTCTCTCCAATCAGCAACCTTACCCACAATTCATGGCCACTGTGGTCTACAAGGTCAGCAGCAGGACATGCGTCCCGAGTACAGATGAAAGTGATGCAACAATTTCATGTCTCTTGCACATTTTAGTTCATACTGTAACTAGCTCAGGAACACCTTGGGATTTTCTTGGTTAGGCCTCAGATTAGGACCAGATTTGTCTCAATTAATTAATTAATTCCTGGTACCTAATGTAATTGACCAAAGCTGCTCTTATGCACCTAAGTACAGTATTTCTACCTCTCTAGGAACATGACAGAATTTCAAACAAGGGCAGTCTTGGTAAAACTGTTGCTTGGGTTCATCTGTTCATCTAACTGCTTCTAGCTCCTTTGTGTGTCTAATCCAACAGTGAGTTGTCAAGAAAACATCAAGCTGGAGTAGAGATGCTAATGAATGGGCCTGCAAAGTAGAGAATATATGAGAGTGGAGGTTCAGTTTTGTTTTCATTAGAATACAATTAGAGAATGTCTGAAATAAGAAGCACGCATGATTCTCGGGTTGTCACGATACCAGATATTCAGTAGCTGATACCAATACCAGTGAATTTCCACGATTTTCGATGCCTGTTTCAGTACCACAGTAAAAAAAGACAAAAAAAATCCTGTTCACTTCAACATACATTCCATTATTAGAATCTGTTGAACATTCAAGTATTCATGGCTTCAAGTTTTTAAAACAATTAGTCAGTTGTGCTTAAATAACTTTTTAACCGAAGTTTAATTCAGTTTAATTGTTTAATTAGTTTAATTGCAGTATCCAGCAGAGACATGAGAAAAGTATGGCAATGATAAGTAGGCTTCTACATAATTAAAAAAAGAAACAACTATTTAACGGGAAACTTTGAAGGCACCATTTGCATATTTTGTTTTCTGAATTTATTATTATCCCCTGAGCATCCGCCTTGAACGCAAAATACTTCCATACACAACTCTTGCTGTGTTTCTTTTGGGCAAGCCGGGGGGAGCTTCTGCTCCAGCTTTCACATGTTTGTCTCTTCTTTAGTGCACACTACAGTGCCATAGGAAAATGGGTATCGTCGTATTTTTGGGCTGTTGGCATCAACTTGGTACCAAAGTATCGGTTCTCGTGACATCCCTACATGATTCTGATGCAACTTGGTCTTAAACATTTTAACGATTATATCAGGACCTTGACAGTGTGAACAATGCCTCCATCCAATCATGTAATTCTTAAGGGAATTGTATTCAGTTTCAGCTAATACATATCTGGACATAGAAAATGAAATGGATATTGATGCCTGACTTTTCCTCCCACCCCTCCTGCACACACACCCAGGTTTTCCAGACACTACATGCCACAGGCCAGTCATCTATGGTGCGTGACTGGGTGCTGCTGTCCCTGTCCAACTTCACCCAGAGGACACCAGTGGCCATGGCCATGTGGAGCCTCTCCTGCTTTTTTGTCTCTGCTTCCACCTCCCAGTGGATTTCAGCCCTGTATCCTTAGTTACATGGCACGGATGCCATGAGCAAGACAGAGTGTGGGTTGTGTTGTCTTGTGTATGTTTGGGAAAGCAGTGTATGAATGTGAGTTTGTGTGCAGTAAAACAATGTGCAGCATTTTTGCTTCCAGTTTCTGTCACACTGTGCTCCTTAACCCCCTTGCTCCTTCCCAGGCTGCCACATGTGATCAGCCGCATGGGCTGCAGTGATGTGGTGGACGTCAACCTGTTCTGTCTGGTGGCCATGGACTTCTACCGGCACCAGATTGATGAGGAGCTGGACCGCAGAGCCTTCCAGTCTGTCTTCGAGACTGTAGCCTCACCGGGGAGCCCATACTTCCAGCTACTGGGCTGCCTGCAGTCCATCCACCAGGACACATCACTCTGATGGAAATGGGTGGAGATAGACTTGTAGGCACAGAGAGGAAGGGAGAGAATGAGGGATGAAAAGAACGATGGATGGTAGGAAGAGAAACGTCAAGCATCCACGCACAGCTCCCTCCTCAAGCTGAGATGCAGGAGAATAGAATGTTTTGTCAAAATCATCTACTGTAGCCTCATCCCTTCCCTTTCTTTTCACTGATCCGAAGTAAGTAGAACTACTGAAATCACCATGGTGAAGTCACCGTGTAAAATGTAGTAGCAAGTGTAAAGAAAAGTAAATGACAGGAGATCTAAATCCATGTTAATTTAAGGACATAGGTTAGGTCTCATCTTGCACCTCCATGAAAGACACGGGTTCAAGAACCTCCAAATTGTGGTTCTGCCTACAACCACGCCTGCCCACTGACCATTACTTGGGATGGATGACAACACCCTGAACACTTCTCCTACCCAGCACCTTGATGAACATAGAAGATAATATTAATCACAAAAGAAAAGTGGATTCGTATATTTTCCTGTGAGGACTTGCTTGAGCATTGTGTTGTCAGTTAAGTAAAATAGAGAAAAAATCAGAAAATACAAAGTATTTACTATATTTAAAGTTCCAATACATATATTTTTCAGTGCATTTTTGTTACAGAGGGCAAAAGATCTGGTAAAGAAACTGACCATAGGCTGACACGAGAGATGAAGGGTCAGAAAAGCCTGCTTGATGTTGTCAATAATTAACTATCTTTGAAGAGTTTCTTTTATTTTTAAGTTACTTGTGGTCATTCTGACACCAATATGAAAGTATGTTTTATGTTTCTTAAAGAGTAAAAGGATCACTAATAGCCATAGTAATTTCTTCCATGTTGACAAGAGGGGGTAAAAAGCTGTGATTGTATCCGTCACTGCAGAGGGGGCAACTTTTTTTGCACCCATTCTCAGCGTGTTGCTATGATTCCTGTATCTCTGTATGCAGTTACCTGTTCTGGATGCTTGGGTGAAAGAATGAAGAACTAGACGGGTATTTTAATGAGCTCCAGTCTCAAGCACACTGATCTGCAAGAGGCTTTTTTTCAGGAATGATCAGGAAACTGCACCTTGAATTTCAAGGGCCCAGTCATCATCATGCTCACTCAACATCTAAAACAGCTGAAAATTTCAAGTCAAGTAAGAAAAATGCCAAATTTGCTGTGAGGAAGGTTTTGTTTTGTTTTTGTTTTGTTTTTACTCAACTGCAGCAAATCAGTGTTTACGTCTTCTTTGGTAGTATGATATTGCATATCTGTCTAGTCCTTTATTGTTGCATCCGAGCCCAGTATGAACCCTAATGCACCTGTATTCCAACTGTCCATTTGTTGTACTTTTTTTAATTCTCAGGATGTAAGATGTGACTATTATTGTTATAATAAGACTGGAAGTAATTTACAGTCATCTTTTAAATGGTGTACCTTCGTATATCAGTGTAAAAAGAGCAAACATAATTGTAAAGTAATACAAAAGCCATGGTGCATGACAAAAATAATTCTGTAAAGACAAGAGAACCTAAATAGACGGTGAAGATAATGTGATGCCATGTTTTCCTCTGTCTCTGTTTTAACTCACATGAACACAAGATGAGTAAAAATAATGTAGTGAACCCAGAAGACCACAGAATGCAGAAAGCAACAAGCTGAAAATGTTTCCTTACTGAAGACTTGACCCTGAGTTGCCTGGGAGTGCGAAAAGGCTTCGATTCTCTGTACATACACTTGCCTTAGATAAAGACTGATCATATGTCCTGTACATTGAAGCTTGCTGAAGCATGCACGATTACTGCTATTTCCTTTCCTAGTCCTTAATACTGTATTTCTATGGTTACGATTGTCAGGCCAATGGTTCCGATGATGGTGGAGGTGTGGGAGAGATGCAACACAATCCAAAGCGAACCTTGTAACCTTCATGACCAACAGCAGCTTTGACAAATCAACAGGTGGGGACTTGTAGCTTAGCGATGCCATGTGACACCAGAACATCCTAGTTTTTTTTTTTTTTTTTTTTCTGTTTTGTAAAGCTTTAAATATGATTTTCTTGTCCCTGTTAGATATTGGTAAATATGTCACCATTCATTGTCTTTGTGCAGAATATTAAGTACATCTGGCACTTAAAACTTGGAACATCTCGCTACAATGCTATTGGGCATCCTCTTTTTTTTTTTTTCTTTTTTTTTTCTTTTTGATATGCAACAAGTCCTACGTGAAACTACAAAATCACAGCAAAGTTGTATGCTAAATACATTACATCTTTCAAACACAGAAGGCGATGTGATTCATTTCCTCTGGTCGTGTTAACAAGTCAAATATATTCACACAATAAATGTCTAAGTCCCCCGAGCTTTGTGGACTGTAGCAGTTATTGAAATTCCAGTGTCAGGCCTCCCTAAATGCTGAACACACTCTTCACAGCCAGTTGTATTTCATTATTATTTTGGAAAGAGTCATGAAATATGGATTGAAAAACATATATACATAATTTTGTATTCTGTATTCTTTAGAACCGCTAAGAGAAGAATTTGCCAGCAAGACTATGTTGTTATATTTATTGACAAGGCGGATTTTCTTTTCATCATGTCTTTTAGTGTCTTTTCCTGACATAAGCAGAGTAACAGACTGTCCAAGGGCCCCTTTTGGGGTAATAAGATTACCCAGAAACCTTTTGTGGTTTTGGAGGGTGGAGGTGGAGGTCAAAGACAAAGGTCAGATCTGATTGGTTTAACATGGTTCCTTTCAAGACTTCAGTATTTAAATTTCCTTTCTTGTTTCAGTCCACTTGTTGACTGATAGACTTCGATCAGTATATCTAATAACCGTGTTGTCATGACTCATCAACTCACAGCTTAAGCTCTAAAAAGAAAAAGAAAACACAAAGCTAACAACATCAATGCAAACTTTTCCCCTGCCAAAAACTTTACATATCAAATAAGCTCAGCGATGCCTTTACAATTTGTCAGTGCTTAGCTGTAAAAACAAAAAATACCTGCTACCCTTATTATAAAAAATAAACTTTGATCACTGATCCGTTTTGATACAGCCAGTAATCCTATCTGAGGAAGCCGCGAGATGAAGACTTTAATAAATTTGTACGTTTGTTTGAATGAGAAAAATAGGTATAGATATATCAAAAGTACATCAGATTAAAAAATAATAATTCTGGCACAGCACACAACATATAGGTACCTTAAAAGTACACTTGATGAAAAAAAGACAGTTCTTTAGTCTGGACCTCCTGCACACCTTTTGTCAATACCTTGTAACCAAAAAAAAAAAAAAAAAAAAAAAAAAAAAAATGAACAAGACTATCTAATTTAATGACAATGTTATCATGATATGGTTTGATGTTGTAGAAATTAATAAAATATTAAAGTATTGAAAGATGTTTATCTCCCAGGGATGTTCTAAGAATCTTGTACAAGGTTTTGCCATTAGATTGTATACTTTGTAAATTGGACCTCATAGCATTTTAGCAAGCCATAGCCAGTACTGATTGTGTGTGTGTGTGTGTGTGTGTGTGTGTGTGTGTGTGTGTGTGTGTGTGTGAGAGAGAGAGAGAGAGAAAGAGAGGAATATATTAGAAATATCACTGCTGAGCACAGCCACCAATACACACAGGATTCATGGTGTGTGTGTGTGCTGTGAAAATCGCACCAACATGGTCAAACCAGGGAGGTTATAGCCAATAAAATAATCTGCTGTTGTCTTCTTTCTCTCTGCCAGAGAGCGAGCTGACTGTTGCCAACCAACTCAGATTAGCTGGCCAGGCCAGGCAGAGAGCAAATGGTCCAGCTGGGCAGAGATCATTTCGAGTAACACATGATTTTGCCAAGGACCAACGCAACATACTGTGTTTGCTGTGACACCTCTGTCGAGCCAGCTGTTCCATGTCTAAGTTGTCACATTTGACAGTTTCACCTGTTTTTATTCCTATCTTTTTGTATGTTTTTATGCAGGCTAGAATAGGCTGTAATTTACTTTCACAGACTGGGCTACATCATGAGAAAACGCAGTTCCTGTTGGTGTTACAGCCAGGTGCTTGTTTTACAGCGCCCATTAAGAGAAGTGTCTACATGATTAAACAGTATTAACAGGATTACCAGGCAGCTGCCATATGGCTCATGAGCTACTATGAACGCTGGTAAGTTAAAAACTACATGATGGCAGTATTAAGCAACTGTAAGTGGAAAGCACTCCTGTTCAACTACACAGACATTTAAGGTCTAAGTGGATTTAATCCTGTCAGCATACCTAATGAGGATTTTTTTCTCCATAAGTTACATGCAATAAAAAAGGTACACCATCTCGTAAACTAGTGATAGTTGGGGGAAGAAAAACAATTACTAATTTATTTTGCAGATGCTTAGCACTGATCCCAAATTATCTCACCATATATTCAGACAATAATCTTTGGGAGCAACATTAGGTCAATGTGGGTAAGGACCAGGGGCGCCATATATGGGAGGAAAGTTAGGACAATTCCAAGGGCCCTTGCCTGACAGGGGCCCCCAAAAATAGGTAAAAACTAATATAAAATTAATAAACCATCATTGAGTAAATATATATATCTATATCTTTTTCATGGGGCCCAAAATTCCTGGCGGCGCCCCTGGTAAGGACACTGCATACAATGTTTCTTCCTCAATTTAAAATCAGCTTTGCTGCAAACACTACATTTTTGAAGTTTTGACATTTCAAATTTCCTCTGAAATGTTCATATTGCCTTACTACAACACACCTCTGAACCTGACTGCATCACAGCTGTTTCACTTGGGTTAAACCTTGTTGGGTGGAGTTTCTCTGCGAATTAACCCGCTTTATGTTGATCAATTTAAAGTTCCACTACTTAAAGCATAAGTTTTGATGCCAATGTCCAGTAGCTGTTTATACAAAGTATGACTAACTAAAGGAGGGGGGGGGGGGGGGGGGGATCACCTTTCTCCCACCCACAACACAGGTTTTATGATGCGAGATTATGCAAAGAGTTTGAAAAGTTGGGTAGAAATATTGAGAATGTATTGCTGCAGTATTTTATCATTGCTATTTGAGTTTTCTCATCTGTCTGACCTGAGCACTATCCCTGTATCGCCCCTTCCCTCCCCTCCCCTCCCCTCCCCACTCTAAACACACCTCCCTCTCCTCCAGTCCTCCTCCTCTGAACGCTACTTCGCCAGATGGTGCAGTCTTTTCTTTTGTTTACTCATCGTCCCTGAGTTTACCTTACTAACCATAGCTACAAAACTATGGGATCTGCCCGAGCAGCATCACCTCCATCGGACACTGACAAGTAAGTTCATTTAAACTCGTGCTGAACAAACTCATTATAGCAAACCAAACATCTTTGTCGGGACATAAAAAAAAAGACCTGCAGCCACCTCTTGCCTGCCGAGCACAGCTTTACAGCTCACCAGTCATATACCGTTAGCTGTCGCCTCTCGCTGCCCGCTGCCTACAGACACATCAGTTCATGCATGCTGCTCCACGTAGCCCCTCCGATCACTTCCAACACAGCGTCGATCTCCAGTCTGTGCTGTGCTGGGTTTTGACACCTGTGGAGTATGCGACTGTTAACACTTTATTTGTGATTTCTCAATCTAACTTTTGTCAATTTCTCGGCAAACCGTCCAGCGCCTGACGGACAGCTGGGAAGGCCAATGACAGGACACTCATGTCTGTGTACATTGTGGTTGTCATGGTTACGCCCTGACATTCCAAAGTTCAGGAAAAACGGGGGCGGGACTATGGGTTAAGCAAGGGTGGATGCGCCTCTCAACTGCAAGTCGCGGATGTGAAGAAAAAGTTTGTAACTCGTAAAATTAACGAATGAACCACGCAGCTCTCAGTTTAGAGTGGCCAAATTACAGTTGTTGACCTCTATGGTCAGCGGCTGAAATGCCAAGTGGTAACATTTAGCCGCTAGCCAACCCATGCTAGCGTTGCTAGCAAACTTATCGTTGTCCAAATGTAACGCGTCAGCTAATGTTAGCCAGCTTTTTCTCTTTTCCTCATCGCACGTTGTGGGCTTTGTATGCCAAGCGGAGTTTTTGGACACGTAGTTAACAGAACAGACACGTTGATAGTAAACGAATATTAAAATTAAAGACTTTGTAGTTCCACAGCACTGCTGTTGTTGGCGGGTGGCGTACCTGCATGCCGCTTAGTGCATCTGTCAGATATGCTAGCGCACTCAGGTGTGAAGAACGCCTATGATCTGAAGCCAAACTTCCCATTGGATAGAGCTATCCTGACTCCACCCTGTTCAGGTGTGTCTTAATATGTACTTTGCCAAAACTTATATTGACGCTGCCACTACTAATAACTTCATTTACCACACTATTTCGGAGGTCACTTTAACAACCAAGATATGTTTTATGCAGCATATGTTGTATATAAACGCGTTGTAGCATTTTTTTTCCATAATAAGAATGACTGTGTAACGGTGCCATATAGAGACAGGCATAGCAGCAGTAATGTGTGCAGGCAAACTCCGATGTTTGATGCAGTTGTGCTCTGTTATGCTGCAGGTAACCTGGCCTGTGAACTGGGACAGAGTGACACCAGGATGGGAGTGTTGGCAGGGCTGTGCCAGAGCTGAGGCTGTGCTCTCACCCATCTGCTACATTTAGGACAGCAGCTCATTTTTTCATTGCACCTTGACAAGAGGAGACACATTGAATATGTCCTGTGTCATTTCTTAAACAGAGCCTGCCTGCAGAAGTATAATGACTAACTGAAACTTTCTGGATCAACGTAGAAAAGAAAGTTCCCCAGAACAATGTTCAGGCAATCAGATGCATCATCCAAGAGACGTCCTTGTGGTGGAAGTGGGCTCAACTTATCCCAACCTCCCCCATCCTCCTCCATCCAGCAGGGTCGTATCCGGGCTGTGGAGGTGGCCCGAGGGAGGACGGGGTATGGCTTCACACTGTCAGGCCAAAGCCCTTGTGTCCTCAGCTGCATTCTCAAAGGGAGCCCTGCAGACTATGTGGGTTTGCGTTCTGGAGACCACATCCTCTCTGTCAATGACATCAATGTCTCCAAGGCCTCGCATGAGGATGTGGTCAAATTAATTGGACGCTGCTCCGGTGTCTTGAAACTGGTCATTGCTGAGGGAGAGCATCACCGGCGACACCATCATCACCAGCGCACTGCTGGCAGTCGTCACCACAGCAGCGCTGCAATGGCAGCTTCTTACCTGGACTCTTGCTCCAGTGATGACGAGTTGGACAGCTTCCATGACAACGGCATTAACAACAACAACAATAGCAGGCCGTGCTCTGGATCCCGTGGGGGTTGGTACAAACCCAAACTGGATTCTAAGCAGCTGGGCATCAACCGGGCAGAGAAGGTGGTGGCCGAGCTGCAGTCCGGGGGAATCTTCAATATGATCTTTGAGAACTCCAGTCACTCCTCCAGCAGCTCAGACAAGGACAGGGCTGGGGTTACCTCCCCATCCAAATCACGTCCACTCTCTGAACCTGAATTCCCTCCATATCGGACCTCCTCGCGGTCCCGGAGCAACCCCAACCTGCTCTCTGAGGAGGAGATGGCCCGAGTTTTGAACGATGACTCCGTCTTCCTGGACCCGGACTTCCGCCATCTCCATCTATATCACCCTGAAGAGCATGATGTGGATGTTGGAGAGGGGGGCGACTTGGGCCTAGAGCCAAGCGAAGGCATCCTCAATGTGGGCATGATGGTGGGTTACCTGGGCTCCATCGAGCTGGCCTCCACAGGAACAAGCCTAGAGAATGACAGCCTGCAAGCCATCAGAGGGAGCATGAGGCGTCTCCGAGCGGAGCAAAAGATCCACTCATTGGTCCTCATGAAGGTACAGTTGGATAGATTTTTGCCCACCTGAGGATGATGATGGTGATACTACTGTCTTAATTATGTGTGTTTATTATTTTTTCAAAACAGCCAAAGGGTGCTTTATGGATTAGTAAAATTATACTGAAAAGTGCTACTGCTAATAGTCCTGTCAGCTTTCGATTATTGAACACAAGGTCAGAGAAGCTAAGTAATTTCTTTTTCTGCCCAGACATGATTTATTATTATTAATGCTCCTGGTTGAGAGGACTATTATCAGTGACAGTTATAATCACTGATAACAAGGAATTTAAATTAGATTATGTTTTAGCAATATAGAGCTTTCTGTGATTGCCTACTTATTCCCCTGGTATGGAGGTGTAATTTACATTAATTTTATCCCACCAGGTTATGCATGACAGTGTCCGTCTGTGCAGTGACAGAGGTCAGGTTCTGGCCACCTACCCTGCAGAGAAATTAGCCTTCAGTGCCTGCTGTCCCGATGACAGACGCTTCTTCGGACTGGTCACCATGCAGGCCACGGATGACCATGATGATCGTCATTATGGCAGTGGACGAGAGGAAGGAGAGGGTGGATTGAGGACTTCATGTCACGTGTTCATTGTAGACCCAGACCTGTGTCACCACCAGGTATGACCGGATGATGCAACAATGTGATGTAATAAAGATTTACAAGTAACATCTTTGTTCTGTATATACCAGCCTTGTTGGGGGGATGTGATGCTCAGAATCTTTCTGAGCATCACATATATTAATATATATATATATACTGACACATTTTTGTAATTTATATTTTTAAGTTAACCATAAATTATTATTATAGATTAGATATTTTTGTCAGGGTAACCCATTATTCTTACCCCAAGAACAGTATCACACTACAGGAGAGTGGAGAAAAAGTGACATTTATCATAGCGAATGAATGTCTGTCGATTAACTGTGACTGCTTTCATTTCTCCAGGTCCATTTGGGTGTGGCCAGGAGGTTTGGCTTTGAGTGCACCCCTGATCCAGACACAGGGGGCTGCCTGGAGTTCCCCCCCACTTCCCAGCCTCTTCTCCAATTTGTGTCTGTCCTCTACCGCGACATGGGGGACAACATTGAGGGTGTGCGGGCCCGGGCCTTCCACGATCCAGACAATGATGCCCAGCAGAACCACAGCACAAGCAGCAACAGTGATAGCGGAATAGGCAATTTTTTGCCTGAGGAGAAGAATAACAGAGTACTATTGGTGGACCTCGGTGGTCCTCCTAACCATATCTCTGGGCCACGCCACTGGGACAGCCCTCCCCCGTCACAGCAGGCCTGGAGCCCCACCCAAGGAGCCACAGCCTCACACCCGCCTCCCCCTCCACCGCCTCTTAGGAACGGCCACTACCGCCACGAACCGCACCTGGCTGACCTCCCTCACCCTCTCCCCTTGTCCCACCCCTCTCATTCTGACGTCTCTGGTAGGCACTCACGAGGGATGCACCCACACCAGCACCACTACTCGCCTGGGAGGCGGGGAGGAGCTGTCGGGGGTGGAGACAAAAGAGGAGGAGGAGGAGTAGTGGAGCAGCAGCGCTGGCTTCCAGTCCACGTGTTGAGAGACTGGCGTCAGCAGCACCACCACCACAGCCACCTTCAGGGCCTCAGCAGTGACCAGGAGTCTTATGCAGAGTCCACTGACGGATGGTCCTCGGCCAACTGCAGCACCCTGCCCCCACCCATGAACAAGATCCCAGCCGACCGCTACCGGGCCCCGCTGGCTCCCGGAGACCACCTGCCACCACCAGGAGGGAGCCAGCCTCCTCCCACACATCCCCACTCCCACACACACAGGCTGGCTGCTCAGAAAGACGAGTGGGCTAAGAAGCTTTTTGGTGCTGGGGACAGGGACAGGGACAGGGAGAGGCCTGGAGCAGAGAGAGGAGAAAGAGAGAAGAAACGAGGCGGTGCCAAGCAAGGAGAGAAAAAGGTAACTGTTTGAGTTCATAAATACCCTGTCTCTTTCTGCCTGCTCAGCGATTTTATTAAGATAAATTCTTATTTTTCACCACAGTTACGACCTAGTGGATGACTTAAGAAGTATTCTGCATAGTGTATTTGTAGGTAAAGTCATCCCATAATAGTGCATGCTCTGCTGTGCCAGTATCTGGGCTGTGGGCTTGTGGAACGGGTATGTTAAAACTGACCCTAAGATGAGAAGCCTGGACAGCAGGCAGCAGCCCCCATCACACCCTCGCTGTGGAAATTTACTCTTGACGAGAGTGTGTATCCAGGACTACCATTTATTGAGGCTATAAATTCATCTGTGTTCGTCCCTCTGCTCTCCAGTGTATTCAGCGCTTCTGCTTTTCAAGGTCTAGGACTATTTCACTCATTCAGTCTAGTTACTAACTGAGTCACTCAGAGGTAAAACTTGCAGTGGTTTTGAAATTTGTGGTGAGTCACCATCCATCATGTTGTGTGATAAATAGCCCGAGCATTTCAACTGTCTGTCTGCCTAGACTTAGTACAAGCAGATTGATAAGTTATTTATCCACACTACTCCGGTATCAAATCATGTATTATTCACTAGCCAGGCATCAGCCAGCACCTGAAAACCACCTGTTTCCCATGGTAATGAACACACACCTGAGTCTCCTTGGCAACACTAGACTACTTTTTACACTAGTTTAACAAAGATATAACATCACATCACAACTTTTACACTTGATCAGTTTAAAACCCATTTCTGCTTTTGAGGGATCAAACCATATAGCCTCATTAATAACCTGGGACAAACAGTAAGTTATTACTGTATGGTAAATACTGTATTTGCAATTATTTAGCGATGGTTGAAAAGTTTGCTTACATTGTTTTAAGAAGAATACATTTCCTGTTGTATGTAGGCCCATTGTGTCAGCAACTGGCTGTTTACTGTTTATATATGAAAGGAAGGAAGAGAGGGATACAGACAGACAAAAAAAAGATGGAGAGAAGGAAGGATTTACAGCAATGCCAGCATCACACATCATATCCAGCTTGACTGGATTCCTGCTGCATTGCAATGCCTCAACAGTGTGCGTGTTGCAATACTCATGCATTTTTTTTTTTTTTTTCAAATCTGTAGCAACTTGTGGTGTTGTCATAATCTTCTGGCTTTACGTAGAGACAGCTGTCAGGGTAGCCAATTGTTTCTTTGACTTTGAGGCAGACTGGTGCTTCCCCGCAGTCAGGGTCTTGGTGGACAGGTTGCTGGGTCCTCTGGGGGACAATAAGAGGAAGTATCCGGCAGGCCAGAGTTAGGGTAGGAGCCAGTGGGGCTGACAGCGACAGGAAGGTGGATGTTAACCTTTGGACATGTCGTCAGATTGGAGACGCAGAGCTTTGGAGGCTGTGGCCCTGCAGTCTGTCATGGTAGGCCATGGCTCAGGAGACAAAGCTGACACTGTGTGATTGTGCTGCATTGATGTGATTCTTTAGTTTTTCTGTCTTTCATAAGGACATGTATTACTAGTCCATTTATAATTGAGAAAATGTTTTTTTTTTCTTGTAACCTGCAGTATATTAATCAAGTTGTCTTCCTCATTTAATTGCTTGGTGCTTTTTGCCACAAGGCGGCACTGTTTTCCTATCTAAATCTCTGTAACCTGCAGTCTCTTGGTGAAACATTTCTCAAAGAGCCAAATATACATTTTGGAAAATTCTTTCTAAGCAACAGTCTATATAGTCTATAGAGTCAGTTAATATAGTTTTCAAGACTATATTAACATTGAAGCAGTTGTTTTCACAGTTTTTTTCCATTTTTCTAAAGAAACTCTACAAGCATTTCGAATAACGTAAATTGGGATCAAAGTGGTTGAATACTGACAAATGTATGTATAACATTTTTCATGTACTGCATGATCTGCAGCCTGTGGAACTTTCTCCATCAGTTCCAGACATGTTGATAGAGCTGTTGTTTTGCAGGTAGAAAGTGTCTTGTGTCTGTGTGTGTACACTCGTGTGTTTGTTCTTTCATATTTTTGACAGCTGTGTTGTCTCATAAACAGGAAGGAGTCCTCCTCTGTGTAGAGACGTCAAAATAGATAGGAGTAAGTGTCCATGTGTGTGTGTGTGTGTGTGTGTGTGTGTGTGTGTGTGTGTGTGTGTGAGAGAGAGAGAGAGAGAGCAAGATCAACTGTGCAGATAAGAGCTCAGAGTTTTCCAGTTAGATCTTGCCTCTCAGATGTTTCCTTGAGCGAGCGCTGACACAGCCACACCCAAGACAACCCCAGCATGCCAGAGATCAACAGTGTGTCATTTTTTGTCAAATCCATCATCTCTTAAATGGCAGTTTCCCCTCCTTTCTTTTCTTTTCCTTTCCTTTCCTTTCCTTCCCTTCCTTTTCGCTATGAACAAGAGTTGTTTTTTTACACACCATGTTAAGCAAAGGTCAGACAAAAGACAGTAAAATGTAAGAATGTAAGAATGTTTTTGTCTGCATTCATACTGGGATGTTCAAATATGTATTCAACTGATTAGAACTATGCACACACACACATTGATTCAGTATCCAGGCAACACTGCCGACTATCTCCTGATGAAATGCCGACAAGACCCACCCCTAATCAGCCAGTCATATTCAACATGTATCTCAGCTTAGCCTCTGGAGCCAATCAGCATTGATTAATGATATATTAGTCAGCTGGTGCTCATTGAAATCTGCCATCACTTAATGACATAACTCAGGTGGAGCGAAATGTCATTCATAAATAAATAAATAAATAAGAGCAGCAGTGTATTTACAATTCAGAACAGCAGAAAGAAAGAAGAGTTGTTCACAAGATAATATGACATATAATCTATCAAGGCATTGCATGACTAACCTTTTATTTCTGCTCCTCTCCAGTTCATAGCGCCTGTCAGTGTGGTTACATGGCCAGAGGGTTTTGGACTGTAAATCTTGATGAACCATAATGACTCTGTTTATCACAGGCTGAATTTAGGCAGCGGTTTATGATGTACGGTAACAGCAAGCTGATGTTAAGTTCAGTCAGTGTAGTTTGTGGGTCTGCATTGGACAGATCCTTATAAAAGTGGTAATGGGTTGATGATAACAGTGATTTTTTTTAAGCTACTGACCAGTTGGAAGTGTGTGTGCGTTGGTGTGTGTGAGCCTTTGTGGTTGCCCAAAGTAGACTGCAGTGCTGCAGAGAATCACAAGACTGCACACGCCTGTGTCCCCCATGTGGAATCTAACATTCGAGTGAAAAAAAAAGGAACTCTTCTTAAAAGGTCACGGGCGTGCGATAGAGCAGGAGACCAAGCTGTACGGATCTGTTCACATAAGCGAACGACTGTCTATTTGTGTGTTTAACAGACTGAACTCTGACATTCAACTTTTCTGTGCCACCCATCCCAACAAGACTCATCTTTTTGATGATGGTACATATGGTACATTGTCTCCAAAAGGCCTAAAGCTGTCAGATTTCCAAGACCTGGCTACTGCAGCGGTGTTTTACTGAGACCAGACACACACTCAGCCTCTGAGGTGTTGTTTGATGACCCTTGGCCCGAGGGATGTAATAAATAGATGGTGTTTGTGCATGCCTGGACATTTTCTGTGAGCAGGTCTTTTAAAGCTGGGAGATACGGACAAAATCAAACATCACAATACCTTTGACCGAATACCTCAGTATTGATATTGTAACAGTGTATACCAGAATGTTCATCACACTTTTTATCAAGTATTGCACTGTATGTACCAGCAATATGTGTTTTGACGTTTTTGTCACTACTTATCTAATTCATATTTGTTTAATTGTCTTAATTTTTGACTGCTGTTTACTGCTGATTTCTTTGTTCTTTCTTTTTGCAGGGGTCTTAACTGTATACCTCAATATTGATATTGTGATGACATTGTAGGGATGACTAAAGCTTCTTTTCCACTACACAAGATTTTTGGCCAACAGTCATTAGTATTGTGGATATGATGACCCAGCAGGTAGAGGCAAATAACAGAACGACTAGAACAGTCTAATACGTTCTGAAAATTGCATCTCTTCACTATAATGCAGCCTTTAAAATCAGAAGAAGACAACACTTATTTCATACCGCAATATTTCAAAATTCCAAATCCCAGATAATATATCACCATACTGATATGCTATTACACAAAACACACAATATTGATTATATTGCCCTGCTGTGAAATCTTTGCATCCATTCACTTTTTTTTATCCAGAGAAAGTTGTCTGTTTTCCACCAGCATCCAACTTCAGATGCAGTCAGTTCCACATATTCACACCCAGTAACAGCCACAGTCCTATGCTTTTTGCCATTGAAGCAGTTTGGTCTTCAGTGCCTTGCTAAACAGAAGCTCAGTAGTACTTGTTGAAGGTGAGAAGAGTGTTACTCATTCACTCTTCTCACCTACATTGTGACCTTGTGGCCTCCAACACACAAATCTGTTTCTCTAATCTCTAGGCTATTACCGCACCTACTAGCTCAAACTGTGTAAGACTAGGTGTTGATTTATCTGGCACGTGAACATGCACCTGTCTCCCCTCAGGGTGGCCGATTCCGCGGTCTGACCATGGGCTTCCCTCCTCTCTCTCAGCGCTCCTCAGCCAGACGCTCCTTCGGACGCTCCAAGCGCCTCAGCCTGGCCCGCTCCCTGGATGACCTGGAGGTAGGATCGTATGCACACATACACCCAGTACAGGACATGCATGCAGCGACCTGGCACCTAGCCTTCAGGGTTGCCGGGATGCTCAGGGAGTCTGGCCACAGCATTATTGTCACATTTGAGAACATTTGAGCTACACGTGCAGCATCTGTCTCTATTAATAGCTGCTCACTGCACACCATACATCCTCACATGACACGTGAAGCACCCAACCTCTCCTCTCACATTGCCGTGGTAACATACACACAGTTGTGTGGACAGGGCTGCCTATACTGAGTACTATAATATCAGAGTGAATATTTGTCATGTCTGTCAGTTGTGGGTAATCTTATCGGGTTATAGGCTTGCACAGTTTTGATAGTTTGCTTTCTTGCTAATAAGGCTAACTGAGGTCATATTTGCATATATACATAGAGCTGGAGTAATATGGTTGAAATCACAATACTGATTAATATATATCACAATATGACAAAATATCCAAATTCACATACTTAATAATCACACTGATGTTCATCCCGTTGAACCCAATGGAACTGTAATGGACAAAAATATTATTAAATGGGGTGCAGTGGGATTCAAAAACCAAAGATTTTGAAAAATATTCCTTAAAATGTTTCATGCCTAATTTTAGCATTGTTGAAAATAAAATTGCTTGTTATCATTATTTCTGACTACAGAACTATGGGGCACGATATCCCCAAATCACCTGATTAACACGTTATGATACTGCTGAAAGATGATGTAGCCATACATCTGCTAGAGGTAGACGTTCCACGTTATCTGCTGATTGGGTGTAGTATCGCTGCTTTTTTGCACGAAAAATTCTCCTTTTGTTCTCTTCGCTGCGAGGAATGACGTATCACCCAGTCATTTGAGAGACATGGGTTTTTCCTCACAATATGCCTATTTAGATGTTCTTTACAACACTGTAGGAAGATCTCGGGCAGCAGAGATTATGATTGCTATCATAGCTGCCACTAAAAATGGACTTTATCCTGCTTGTCTCAGTAATAGCATAGATT